>NC_054538.1:27296242-27511242 GCF_017654505.1 Polyodon spathula
ATGCACTTACTTCCTGTCTATAGAAACAACAATGCCTATGTTGCAGCCTTCAAGGAAAATGGCAGCAGTCTGCTTTTTCTTTTTCTTTTCTCCAGTGCAACTTTCTTTTGCCTCAGTTTTGAGTTTACACTTTTTTTTTTTTTTTAAACAATTCAAAGCAACGACATTTCCCCAAAATCTTGCTGGGTTAGCGTCCTTACATTCAATGAATAACTTAACGCAATGTTTGTCTGAAATAAACTCTGCAGCTAATTGAGATCGTGGCTCCATTAAATGACACTTTTTTTGTTCTCCGTTCTGTTTCATCTTTATGGTGTTTTTACTTAATAATAAAAAAAAAAAAAAAAAACATGACCTGGGCTCTACACATCTGCTGTACATTTGATAGATAATAAAACATCTCTTCAAAAGCACTGTATATTTACCATAACCTGCATATTTCTTATTGCATCGCCACACTGTCTTAAACAGAAGATATGCATTAAAAAAATCCCCTCCAAGTAATCAATTACATCCGAACACACTTTATTATTAAGCACTAAGGGGAACATTGTAATCATCGATATGCACATTTCACAGTAAGATATACAACAAATGTAACACATGTGCAACCTTTACTTCTGGATATAAAAATGAAAATGAAACACTGAACAATCAAATCAGGAATCGTTAAATGATTCATAATACAACTAAATAAATTAGTTATACAATAAACATTGCTGTTTTAACAAAACGCTTCACTTGCCACGCATACTTTTACAGCTTGTGTTTTGTGTACAGAACTTAATACGTTAACAGTCCATGTTTACAATACAAGAAACACAGACCGAACTGAAGGCAAATAGTGCTATTTGATTCGCTGGCTGCTCCGAAAAAGCAAGCTCAATGTAATGTTGAACTTCATTAGCTGGCTTCTCGTGATGTAATGCTTTGTTTCATTGACCTCTGAGGTGTAAAACCATGGGAAGAGCGCTTTTTTTCAAATTATTGTATGTTTGAAAACAATGGAAAGAGACAGAGAGAGCAGACTGAAATAAAACCCAAAAAACACATTTACCTATGAACAATCTTGAATATCGTTTTCGTTCCAGAACATAATAAATTTTTGTTGCATGAAAAATTGTTGTCCCCCTCCCTTTATCGTTCCAGGTTCCATTTCGAATCCCAGGTAAAATACTATTTAAAATTGAATCTAACACACATTATCAGGCAGTCTATTCTATAGACTGTCAATTAACCGGAACACTACCTGGTCCCAATAAAATAATGCATTGGGGTTTTGACAGCTACCGGGGCTCATAACTGTCAGTGTTGTGCTTTTACAGCAGGCTGAGCTAGGAATTTGCAGTGGTTTCCGGTCTTGCACTGTGTCATGGTTACTTTCAAGGTTCAGTGCAGTTAAACAGATTGCTTACATCTCCATTAGTCTGGTTACTTCATGTTTTACTGTAATGTATTAGCTGTAAATAACTCAAAGTGTAAAAGAAAAGAAATTCCACAATTACTTCTACCTAAAGATGCAAAAATTGTAAACAACCATTTTATAAGGCACGACCCGCCTGGACATAGAGGTTTACAAACTCACTCGGATGTCGTTTTCCACTCGTAAGCAATAGGGCTGATTCTGGTACTGCTGAATCTCTCCTGTAATTTCAGCAACTTTCCTCCTTTTACTGAAGTTTATCAAGTCCTTCCCATGTCTCTTCAGAAAATCTGGATTGCCTTCCTCGGTCTTCAAGATATTAGTTAAATAAATTCCTGATTAAACAGAGAGGGAGGGTGAAGAGTCAGTGCTTGTGCAACACACACTGAATGAGGTACAAGTGCATTCACTGTACAAAGGGGTCAAATCAAAACGTGAAAACGCAAATGAACGGTGAGCCTGGGATTTATAAACAGGACAGGAATAGCACAGTAAAGAAGTGACAAATCCAGCTGTATCATTTGTAGCCCACTTTCCAGGGCACAGCACTGACCAGGGAGACTCATATCCATGGTCACCTCTCAGTCCTACCTACCCATCCTGCAACAACCTTTTGTGGGGGCTCAATGGTGGAGGAACCAGCAACTGAATTTTGCTCGATCATCAGTGCACCTTGTGGGAACCTCCTTCTCCTTGTGCCAGGAACATCTAAAAAGAATCTGTCCTGGGACTGTAAACCACTTACCAAAGAAAGGCACACAGGGTGGGTTGATAGACCGGAGCTTAGCCAAATACTTCTTATAGTGGTCTTCACTCAGCTCGTGAGCTTCCTCTAGAACCCTCCTCTGCCGGCTTGGGATTTGCTGAAGATGAAAATGAAGAATGGGTTGTCAGACCCACCAATTCCGAACCTGGTCGTACCGATTGAAATGGTACATTATCCTGAGAAACCCTTTCTCTGTAGTGGTTTCTAAAGCACACCTCAAACGTGTGGTCCAGCCTGTACACGGGGGAGGAGTTCATGGCACTCACAACCTCCAGGACACCGTTAAAGTTGTTCAGTTCCTGGAAAACCTGCAGGATCTCGATTATTCGAGCCACCACCGCCGACCGTTCTTCCAGGTTTTCAGTCTCGACGATGCTCCTTTAAAAAAGAGAATTCCACAAATTATAAACACTGTTGTGTGTGCATATTTGTTTCAATGAAACATTGTGAGGCTCACAGCTTCTGAACACCTTGTTGAAATTATGTGAAAATATACAGCTTTATAAAATGAAAGGGGAATGACCACGCAAAGCTGAAGATTGTTATGAAACCCTGAAAACATACACAGTAGCTACTAGGACCTATGAGTATATTAGTTTGCAGAGCACATCGGTGTGATTGGCTGTGTTAGGCAAGCACCCTTCAAGCTGTTTATCTTTATCATTACATTCAACTCCAAGGCTGACCTGTATCAACAGCCCATCGAATGTAGTGTGAGGAGATTCACTAAACTTACGATTAATTGCTTTGTTGATTGCTACACTTGCTGACATCTAAACTGTCTAAACTACTGGCATTGAACACTTCATTCATTTGACACGTGAACTCATGGCTGGACCATTCTGGCTAAATGCCTTTAAATGAATTTTGCATTGTGCTTTTTTTGCAGAGGAAAAATATAAACCAGCAAGTAAACCTTTAACATAATATACACCCCAGATATTAACAGACAATTCAAATATTAAAATAAATGTCTACCTATCCTACACCAGTTGGAGATAAAGGAGGAACAAGGCTGCATGAATTAATGTTTACATTGGCATGCTAAGTGGTAACTTCTTATGCCTGTAAACCTGCAAGTACTCCGACACTTTAAATGTAAAAGTATTGGTGCATTTTAATCTTGCTACCTTTTCCATCTTTCAAAATGCTGTCCAACAGTGCCACCTTCTGGAATACAGGAGACTCAGCAGGTTAGACCAGAGAAAAGTGTATGTACACTGAAGAAGTCGATTGCTGAAATGTTTGTCACTTGACTTAGTTTCCTATAAGCTTTACCTCATGTTTAAGCTTTACTTTCAAAAAATGTTTAATTAAATCCAAAGCTTACTTCTCAAACCACAGTGTGAGGTTGGTTGTGTGCCTAATCATCTTGAGGAGGTTGGGAGAGTTAATTTCCTTGTCTTCTTTTGTCCACACACTGCCCACCAGCTCTGATGGCTGCACAGCCCTAAAAAGATGAAATATTGTACTGGTTTACTGGGCCTGAAGAACAAGGCGTGGCAATGTGTAGAGATGGTATAGTATGGAAATTTGACATTCATATTTTTTGTGACTATTTTAATTACTGTGCCAGTTTTGCTGGTGGTAGGCCAAGATCCTCTGAACTCAATTTATTTTGGGCCTGGTTCAAAACAGGAGAGGGGGCAGACAAAGGTCACGGCCAGTGTCCTAAGAAAGGACATGTCCACTGCAAAACAAAGGGGCAGTAAGTCTAACACTGTCACATTACAGACAAAGGTGGAAATCCACAGCAAGTGCATACAAAAATATATAATTCGAAGTGTGGAGTCATCTTATCTCATTCCACGTTATCCATATCCAGTTCAAGATGCCATATCCAAATCAGAATCTCTTGCTTCTTAATATTAAAAAATATCAAACAAAAATTAAAAACATCAGCTGTCACAAGGCAGGCATATATATTTAGCTGCATCCCTGAATTCCACCTTGGCCTTATTTTTACTATTGTGAAGTATTGTGTGTTTTGTAGAATTAGAAACAATAGGCTGCTGAACAAAAACAATGTATAACAAGAGCCAGCAATTGTAAGTCCAAGGTCATCAAGATTCCAAAAAATGTCCTGTGTAAATTCAGGATATTAAAAATAAAGAATACAATACAATACCCCCCCCCCCCCCCCCCCCAGGACCACCCAGAAGAAGATCAGAAGAAATGCTCATGAATACATTTCAGAAGTGGGGTTTCATTCATGCCATTTAGTAGAATACTGTAACAATGTAATTAATAATAACTACAATTATAAGCAATTCATATATTTTACAAACACTACAGTAATATTATCATAGTTTTGTAGCATTAACACCCCCAACCAGCACCACCCGCCCCTTCCAGAAGAAAGTCATAACTGTGCCGGAGAAGACTCTTAGTAAAATATACTAAATTGTGTGCTTTGAATTTACTGTTAATGCAGATCAAATCACCACCTTAGGGTGTCAAAAAATCAGCTAGAGGCCTGGTTTCAGGAGGTACAAGCTTTCCACAACACATATTGGCACTGGGCACCTTTCAAGAGAGAGCCCAAGGATTGGAGAGGCACATAGACTGAAATGCTCCCTCACCACCTAAGAGGATGGTCCTATAAGAGAAGACTGGAGCCATGCTCTGTTGAAGAGAAGCTTTACTACCGCTGCCGTGTGGATTTCACGTACCTTTTATGAACACCAACATTCATGACTAAAGAAACAGAAAGAAATCGAAAGGCAGTTGTGAATACCTGTAGAGGTCCGATTCGAGCAAGGTGAGCTGTCGTGCGATCTCAATGGGGTGCAGCGTCAGCAGGTCGAAATGCTCCGTCTGGCCAGCTTTGCTTATGTGCCATTCTATAGGAGGAGGGGAGCTTTCAAAGGTAATGTTGTGATTTGGTCCATTTGCTTGCGCCTGTTTTTTCCTTTGGATAATTTTAGTGATAGATTCAACCCATTTTCTCATTGCTTTACCTGAAACAAATGGAAGTTACACATACGGTTAGGAGCATCTTAAATTTGTTAGAATGTATTCATAAAATAATTTGCAAATAGGCAAAGAATGCCCTCTATATTTGATACCACAGTCAAAACTAAACAAATCCACAATTTAGTTATCTCAATGCCAACTTCTCATTTAATAACGCTTCACCTGTCAATTACAACATTGGTCCACAGAAAATTCCGGAATGTTTGTGTCTTCTGTAAAACTACACATATTCAACATACTTTTTCTTTTATCTGACATACAAATGCTAAATATGTTTTGTCGCAATACTCCTTTTTAAAATCAAAACCAATATAAAACCTTCACAACAATTAAACCCTGAAACTGTTAGGTAAACTGGTGTTATTTGGTTTACAATAGAGCCTTTATGGCTTTTCATATTCATACCTTTGACCTTTCCTATAAATTCTTCTAATTCACGTAACAGGCCGGCGTCCCTCTCAAAATCATAAAAGTGGTGTTCCACCCAGTGTCTGCAAACATTCAAAACTCTGAGGAGGAAAGATGTGAGTTAGACACGGTGAAGCTGGGTGACAGAACCAAGGTGGCCAAAAAGAGTTGATTCCAGGGGCTGTTCAAGAGACTCTTCTGATTTAACAGTTACCTTGTTTAAGACCGTTAAACGCTGAGGTCAATTTTGGGGTACAGCCTCTCTGAAAATATTTACATTCTCTTCAGTTTCACTCTTTTAACCAAAGCATTTTTTTTTTTTTTTAGGTGTTTGATAAAAATAAAAGCATACACACCTTCTTAAAATGTAATTTACTTTTATAACTTATCGGTTGCAGGAATTAGCTATGGAGTAGTGAAAATTGGTTGTCATCCTTTTTCAATTTGTTTGAAGACCCTGGCGTAATCAAGTATTTCCTTTGATGTATGACTGTTCTACACATAACCTTATTAGAAGTCAGGTGATCTGTCATATGTATTCATGTTATTAAAATTTTATAAAAAAACATGGTTGGCAAATGTGTAGGAGTCAGGACTCCATTAAAGAATATTCAACTTTCAACTCAATATTCAACTCATCTTTTTGGACAGGTCATTTTATATGTATTTAATAAAGACCTCAATATATTTAGTACGCAAGGGGTCAGAGTGGGATAAAAGGGGCAATAAATGGCCCCTAAGTTGCTCCATCTAGAAAATGGATAACATTTTGGGGTACCACTATGTGAGACGGCATCTTCATTGAAATATTTGCATACATTTGAAGATGGTAAAAAGGGCAGCAAATGCCCTCAAATGTGTAGTATTACAGGACAAGGGATACCCAACAATATATAAAACTTACTGAACTCCACAAGATGTCTCTCTCTGTCAGTCATTTTTGATAGCAGCAAACAAATTATGCTGTGTGAACGTTAACATGTAACAAGTTTTACAAGCACAAAAATACAGAAGCAGTCTAGTCTACAGAGAGTCTTTTTTGTCAATTCATTTGTTTTCTTTTTTTTCTGGCTATTTAAGAACTCCCTAGTCCTCATCGATATGCTCTTTTCCAATCGTTTCCATGGCTGCCTACCTGAGCTGCACTGGCTGGACGTACTCCTTCCTGAAGCGCTTCAGCTCTGCGCTCAGGGGCTGGTCTCCATTCTCCACAGCAGCCTTGTCAGCCTCAGTTGGGTTGGGCTCTGGAATTGCAAACCTTACAAGAAACAGGGCGCAAGTCAAACCTCTTACCGCCGCAGGGAAGGACAGTACCAGCAAGGCACAGAAACGCACATAACAGGCTCTCGAAAAACAGCCCTGTCAGCACACAGAGCCAATTAAAAAAGCGACTGCCAGCCTTGGCTAAAATTAAGCATACAGTTTAAAAGCATCACTTTGTCTCAGTTACTTACCTTGCCTTTAGTAGCTTGAGAAGTTCTTGTGGCTTGCAAAACGATCGATATGTTGTTAAAAATGTTCGTACAAAATTAGGATCTAGAAAAAAAAAAAAAACACAAAAAGGTGAAAAAAAAGCAAGTTTCCTTTTGGATAATGTTAAGGCAAGCAGGTCAAGCCCCAGACTGATCAAGAATCCAGCAAGCAACACAAGCTTGTAGGATATGCCAATACTGTATATAGTCATTTCTAATTAATCTCAGGTGTGACTAATTAAAATCATAGCTGCAATGCAGTCTTGTCTGTTATCCTTTGTATGTTACATTGTTCAATAATTTCGTTTTATTTAATGCCTGAATCCCTTACTCATGCATAAATAAACACTTGATGAAAACAGTTATAGCTTTTAATAACATGGATTCAATATTGATCTGAATTGTGAAAGAAAATTCAAAACATGAAGAATTCAAGTTGGCCTTGCTCCTAATGCAATGATGTGTCTACCATTCAGAAACTCCATCCTGATTTTTAATGGGTTATTGCCCAAGTTACGACTAAGTTATATTATATTAAACTGTCTCCATACAATTTTGCTGTTTGGTTTATATACACTGTATATGTCTGCGGGAAAGGAAAAAAAGGCGCAGACATTAGTGCACATTTTAGCAACAATAAAAAGTAATATAAACAAAAATGTTCTGACCGACTTTGCACTGGTGAGACTATTTCAACAGTTAAACAACAAACACAATCACACAATGGCTTGTGTGTCACTCGAGCAGCAAACTGGAAGAGATCCACGTCAGACAGCCTCCTCAGAGTGTTTGATAAGGCTGGGGAGCAGGGGTTAGTTGACGTCTTTGTTCACATGATTAATCTCTAGCAAGCCATTCAAACCGGGCAACGTGTAACAATAACAGGTTCAGAGCGCATTTACAAACAATCAGCTAGGGATTATTTTACAAAGGAAACAGACGTCGGACTGACGCACAAGGCCTGCTTTGACACTTCTGAGAACTTTTAAAAATAGAACTGCAGCCTTCAGCGCAGCACATTCACTGGGAGAAGGATGTTAACTGGAGGTTTTCAAAAATTCATTTCAGGTTTTACTTTTGTAACAGTATGACATTCTTAGAAAAGCACTTATGCCAAGCAGAGTTACCAAGGAAAAAATAAGGTTTTCAAATGAGCATTCTGCCACCGGGCTATTGCTTTGGTGGATATGGAGAGAGGGTGGGGGGTCTTCCGTTAAAGAGTAAACAATTATTTTACTTTCAATGGAAACACTGATCAGTTGGTTGTGAGGAAATACTCTTATAGGTTCTGATAAAACTTGACGAGTTGAATTTAGAAATATATGTAAATGGTAACAGGATTTATAATTTTTTTTCTTCAATTTCTTTAAAAAATGTATTCAAATTCCCCATTCCCTTTTAATCAACATCAATTCCAATTCTTTCAAAATTATTCCTTTGGAGGGAATTGGAATTGAGAATTGGTTTTTAAAAAAGGAACTGAAAATGGAATTGGAATTGAAATAAAGGAACTGAGCCCAACCCTGCAGGGTAACATCCATATTTCTTTCAATTCCCTGTCCTGAAAAACTGAACCACTGATTTTTAGAGTAAAATGGGGATAGATGATTGATCCAACGGTGGCCCATCCTGGCAGAGGATAGGTTGATCAAGTCAGAGAAAGTCCGTTTATCCATCCTAAACACATATTTTAATTTAAACTAGAATCAAATCAAACATACCATCTGTACAGCCTGAGCCCTGTTCTCCAAGCTCTCAAAACCATTAACCACCTAAAAACTACTAATAAACCATGGATTTAAGTGCCAGCTGCTTTTCATTACTACTGTTGGCTTAGATTTTTGTAGGGGAATAAATGTAACAGGAATTGTTATTGACAACTGCTAAATATTTCAAACTCACAGTGAAACCCTGGATAATGTATGTGGGCAGAAATCAGAAGAGGCTCATTTCTCAATCTGTGTTTAAAAAAAAAAAAAATCTAACCACCAGAATAGTTAGCTCTAAACCTTGTTTGAAGTGATCAGTGGGAAGGGGATAATTGCTTTGCAACCGCTAGTCCTAACGCCAGATATACTGGACTAGATGTTAATCAAATTTACTTTCCCTGAATTCTAAGTCCTGCCAGTCTGCTTTTTTTAGACCCAGGCCTGTCGGTGTTCTCGCTGGTGCACCCAGCCCCTAGCAGCTTCCACCATTTAAAATTCACCTCATGGCCAGCCCCAGCCGCCCCCCTCGGCAGCAGGCACCTTGCTTTCTCCCCCTAATTAGCGCAAACGCTCCCCACTGCCACCTCCACTAAACCATCTCTAGCATTTTTTTTTAATAAAGGCATGCTATAGGTAGTTATAGATGGTGAAAAAATGCATAGACAGATTACAACTAAATTCCAAATGGCCAGCACAGAGCTAGGGCAGGAACTTGCTTTAATCTAGAGAAAAGATCACAAATGAAACTAAACCCTGTAACCATATGAAGTCAGTTTTGTCTTGTTCCAGCTTTTTCATCCTGTTCTGGCATAAATACCATATTTTGGTGTCAAAAACCTACACATTTCCCCCCAGAACGCATACAAGGAACAAATTAACTTCTTTTACTAGTTCCAGGAGACATAATAAAAGCATAAAACCACTACTCAATGGATTATCACATTTCACAGTGTACCAAGTATTCGTGCAGAAATCTACACATAAACACCACACAATCCTAAAAGAAAAGCCAGTTAGCATAGGTTGTATTCAATAATGACACAAAACAAAGTGTATAGAACACCAGAAAAAAGAGACTGTAATGCTTGCTGCAAATAAAATAGAGAATTTCACAATAGAAGCAATTACAGTTATAACTTTATCAGTACTGAACTGACATGAAAAGCACCGGTCATCATATTCAGTTCGCTGACGTCCACTTGTTTTCTAAATATTTATGGAAGACATGCATAATGCCTTAAATAGCACACTACTGACAACGTCAGAGGAGAGCAGGAGGTAATACAAATCTGAACTCCTATTAAATCACAAGGGTCTGTCTACAGCTGACGTGTGAAAACTGCAATGTTCTGGCTGAACACACTTTCTGATAATAAAATTGGATATCCATTTGCAAAACTAAACCAAATGCTGAATGTTTGAGAAGGGTATTACTGCAGCCTGTAGCTGCTATCTCATAGCAGAAGTTGAAGCATAATTATATATATATATATATATATATATATATATATATATATATATATATATATATATATATATATATATATATATATATATATGCTGTTTGCATGGATATATATCTATATATATATATACTATATGCTGTTTTAATGTCTTACTACAAACAGCATTTACTTAATTTAACAACAGGTTTATAGACTAGCATAAACAATATGCATGGACAAATGTGATCGCAAAGTTATGTTTTTCCAAAGGATTTACTCATGAGTAAGGGCAGTACATGTGCTTATTAGAGCTACTGTATCGTACTTACAGCTTATGTACTCACACAGCATGGTTAAACAGCCCCTAATAAATTATCCCTATGATGAAATTAAGTGATAATTCCCCATCACATAATTACGTGATATAAATTTTTTATGTATGACAGCAATGCGCTTCTGCAGTTTGGTATGAGGGGGGGTCGTACTTTTATTTCAGTGTGTGAGCTCATTCTTCAAGAAGTTTTCAGCCACAGCTAATTAAAGATGTCTGAGTGAATCTGTGAGTGCTATATTGGGTTTTAAAAGCTGTATAAATGTTTATTTTTCTCTATGTATTATCCTGTTTAAATGCTGACTACTAATAAAGTTTGTCAATTAGGCAATTTATTATGACAGATTTGTATTTATTTACATCCATACAGTATTTGTTTTATTAAAATGCTCCATGAGAGTTTGAATGTACGTAAAATAAAATGAAGTGTTTCTTTGTTTTGCTGTAGCTATTATCACGCTTATGGGATTAAATCAAAACGCTGACCCACCCTGATAAGCTTCTTTGTTCTACTCGACATCAAATTTTGGGTGGTAATCTGTAATTGTAATTAGCGGATGGGTCAATGTTTTAATTTAATCCCAGCATTAAACACAAGCCTGAATTTGATTAGCCCTCCTGGTGGCCCTATAGTTGCTGGTATAAACTCCCTTACATCCTCTTTATCTAGTTTTGCAGATTTTTTTTGTCCAATTGTTGTCCAAGATACTGGGGACATGATCAATATTATTGATTCTCTAAACATTTCTTCCGATGTTACTTTGGTAACCTTTAATGTTGAATCTCTTCATACTAATATTCCACATGATGGCAGTCTACAAGCTCTAGAACATTTCCTTAACAAGCGAGATTTGGATATTTTACCTTCTAATTCTAACATTGGGTGAATTAGTATTAACTAAAAATTACTTTGCTACGGGTGCTTCGTTAGCCCCTAATTATGCAAATCTATATGTTGGACATTTGGATGAAATATTCATTTTGAATCCCCAGATTAACCCCTTCTTAAACCATACAGTGACTTAGAAAAGATACATTGATGATGTTTTTGTTTTATGGAAAGGTAACGTTCAGGAGCTGGAACAATTTCACCACTTTCTGAATTCCTGTAATGAACATCCCAAACTGACTATGCAATTTGATCACAAGTGTATTATCTTTCTGGATTTGTGGATTGTCAAAGATGGGAATTGCTTGTACACTAATCTTTATCGTAAACCACTGTTAAGGGCAGACAGTTGTCATTCCTTACCTTTAAAGAATAGCTTACATTACAGTCAATTTTGTAGGATCAAACGCAATTCCAAACAGGAGTCTGACTTTGAAAAAAACATGCCTTGTATGTGGGCCAGATTTCAAAATAGAGGATATAAAACCAAAGTGCCTCAATGCTGCCATGTCTAAAACCACTTTAAAATCCCCAGCTGACATTCTACGTGAAGAAAAGTTAAATCCAGTTATGTTGATTATAAATATTCCAAACGTGGAGAAAAAATAAAAGGTATAATAGACACTGGCATATTTCACAATCGGATCTTACAATATCAAAATCACTTTTTGGACCCTCCCCGTTTAACTTTTAGACAAGGGCATAATTTAAGAGGTACCCTAGTTAGGGCAGATTTACCCCTTGCATCAAAACAGACACTTCTCTGCCCACCATATCAGATGGTAATTACAAATGTGGCTCTTGTTCTCAATGTAATAGCACGTTTAAGTAACACTTTTTTAAACATCCACTTAGTGGTAAAGCCATTCCTATAAAAGGAGTAATATCATGTAAAATGACTGGGGTAACCTATATGATATCTTGTGCATGCAGTAAAGCATACATTGGCAAAGCTACGAGTTTAGTCAATTTAAAATTTGTTTTGTCAAACTGTTAGAACAATTTAACTATGTAACGCTAAATTGGTAATTGACTTTGTTAATGTTCCTTGATTGATGTTATACTAATTACTGCATATTTTCTTCACCTGTGGTTGATTACTTTAAACCTTTAAATACATCTGTTTTTTACAGACTTTTACCCTGATAAAGACACTTCGGTGTTGAAATGTCGGCTTCTCTTTTTTCTTTAATAAATTATTTTTGGATTGCAATTGAGTGTGCGGTTGTCATCTTTTCTTATCGATAGCTAATAACATTTAATTTCTGACATTTTTATTAACCGACTTGTATGTAGTTATTTTAATTTTCTCTGTTAATCCCGTTGCTATATGAGAATTCTGATCTACATAAATTACAATAAAGAAGTGTTTCACTATTTAATTCTCGTTAATAACAGCAGCAATCAGGTAACTTGAATCTATTTCCCTACTTAGTAAGGGTTTGACATCTGTCATAAGTAAACAAAAACAAACAATATATGGTACAAAAGGTATTTAGATAAAAACAACATTAAAAAGCAATTAAAACACCAGCGCAGGCGTTTGAAACATGACATATCACACATCAATACCCTGTTAAATACCCCAGATGGACCCTAAAATGCAACAGAATTTTAACAGTACACATTATTTTCGAATTAGCGTGATAATGAATGCATCTCTGATAGTTATTAATGCCACTACGTACACCCACTGCATACTACATACCATGTGACCATAACTTCAACTTCTGCTACGAGACAGCAGCTGCAGGCTGCAGTAATACCCTATTGGAATGTTTGGTCCTAAAATGTATAAATATGTGCGTGCGTTTCCAGCTGGTTCTAGAACAATGAGCGTTCAAGGGAGCAACACGAGATACACAGGCAGTAACTTTGTGTTTTTGCAGTAATAATCACCTCTTAGCTGTTGAAAACTCCCAATTAAAAATGTAAATACAGGTACAAGCTGAACATGTTCCTGAGGACTAGATCTAACCCTAAAGCTATGGCCAAAGGTTTTGCATCATCTAGAATTTTAGGATTGAGATATAATTAAAAAAATAAAATAAAATAAAATAAATCTACATGAACATAATTTAGATATTTTATTTAACATCATGTAATCAAAAAAAACTACAAAGTGATATCGCAAAAGTCTACCGGAAGCCATAAGAGTATTTCGCGGTGCGAAAAATGACAGATTGGCAGGAACACGTTTCAGAGGATGTGTGTTTCAGCCTCTGTTTCCCGAGTCGCCAGGATGATGCAGCAGTTAACCGGGATTAAAAATAACACAACTGGAGATTCCAAATTAGGGAGAAAACTGAGGTAAAAATCATTGGTAATGAGTAAATAACAAAAAAAAAAACAACAACACATAAACAACTAAATGTATGTATGAATCCAGAAAAACAATGACACTAAAATGTACATCAAGCAGAATATTGCAAATGATTACTAAGCAAGTTAAAAAACAAATGCATACTTATTTCACATTCTTCCCTTTCACATTCCCTCCTCCCTCCCCTATGCAAAGCTCACCTGCATACATATGGTAGGTGAGCCTCTCAATGAGTTTCACCACAGTGCCAGCCTTGATGATGGGGATGCCCGACTTGGACTGCACATTCTCCTCGAAGACCACGTTCTCCTCGGAGTCGGGCTCTGCAAAGCGGTACATGTCGGGGGTGGGCAGCCTCATCTGCTCCTCCTTCTCCTCCTGGAGCATGGTGAGGTCCAGCATGCGCTCCAGGGTGCTGCGGTACTGCAGGGAGATGAGTGCCGCCATCCAGTTGTTCTTCTCCTCGGCAGACTTGGCGGCAAACACCACGCTGTTGTCGTCCTTCAGGATGATTTCGAAGGCATGCCGGTACTCGCCCGTGTCGTCCTTGTCGTTGATCTGCACCTTGCGCATGAAGAACTTCTCCTTGAGCCGGTACTCCGCAGTGCCAACGCCTGGGAGCCGGGGCTGCCCGTGGTTGGACTTGCAGCAGATCATCAGCCCGTCGAAGAGGAAGATGTGCCGCTCGTGCTTTGCTCCCACCCGCGTCAGCGTCCCCTCCATGATGAACTCGTTGCAGCACTGCCCGATGTCTTTGCCCTCCCAGCTGTCGATGTTTTTCTGAATCTCGTTCATCTTTTTGATGGCCAGTTGCTTGCCCTTCATCTGCTGACTGTAAAACCGACAGGCTGACTCGCTGTGGTTCGGAGAGAGAAAAATAGTTTGGTTTTATTAAAATGTTTTAATTTCCAGCAAAGCGGAATCTCCAAAACATAGGTCCAACATAAGCGGACATTGCCTGCTAGATAAGACTGTGGCAACAAAAGATTTGAACAAACACTTTAGGTAGGTAGGTTTTAGAATTTGTTCATACTTGACTTTTTCTTGGACAGTCATATTTACTCATAAGTTGTATTCATTTCTAAATAAAATTTAAAAAAAAAAAAAAAAAACCCAAAGGCAGACAGATTTTACACATTTAATGCATCAATTCCATTTGTACTTGTAAATTATTGTCTAAATTAGAAACATAATGCAATCCCTTGTCCAACAATGTCTGAAAAGAGACTTCCCATGTTACACAACTGAAGGTCTCTTTTCAAGAAGCCCCTGCCTTAGCTACAGCAAAACAGCAGAATTACAGCCCCAGACTGCATTGTACAGTACCGTAAGGAACACCTTAACACTATTTATACTGTATACACCCACCCATTCATTTTACTAAGAGGTCAAAGTCCCACAAACCCCAAAACTTACAGGTAAAATATAAAAACGCACAGTTACAAACCTATTTAACCTTCACACAGAGACACACACTTACCAGATAAAAACAAAGCAAAAAAAAAACTCAAAAAATTAGGAGGCTGCAATTCAGTGATATTTTTTTTAAAGATTAAAATAATAACAAGCCCCTAAATCACACCCCGACGTAACTTCCTTTTGACAATAGAGCAGGCCACCAAACAGGCTGCAACCTCTCTCTCTGGGTCTCTCTCCTCAGGAAACTGAGAGAGACTGGAAAAGCCAATTATAAGAGCTGGGGGTGGCAAGGGGTGTGTAAATGAAAACAGGGACAATCAAAACAACGACACTTACCTCAGTCGTCGCTTTGCCAAGCTTTTGGAGCATATCCTTTCCATGCTGCTCTGGAGGTTGAGCAGTGCCGTTATTGCCTGTTTCAAACATTCCTTGTCCTCTTCATCTTCACTCTTTTCTTCTAATTGCTGATCAGAAATAAAAAACAAGAAAATATAAGGAAAGGATAAGATCTTCCTCATGAGTGAGATTAACTGCTCACAAAACATGCTTCTTTTCTGCTAAGCGCCCTTTCTGGAAACAAAAGGGGCATACAACAGCAACCAAAAGAGGCTGAAATACAGAGGACATATTTCTTGCTATGCAAGGGTTTTTGCCCTTCTGCGAGAGGGAAGCAAGAAAAGAGTGCGATATAGGACTACATTCCACCTCATACAGAAGCCAGAAGCTAAACAAGAAACAGAGAAATAAAATAAGGCAACTGCAGCGATAAGAACATTTTTAAAGTGTAAACCGTAAGGGCGTTTTCTTTAAAATGTTTTATTAACACTTTCAACACTGAAGACCTTTATACAAGTCTAGGTAAGAAAACTCCCTTCAAAACAGCAGACCAGTAAAAGTAATCTACTACAATATGCTATCATAAAATGTAACTAGTTATTTTAGGAGGTAGTGTTTCTGTAAAGTTACTTTATGCTAAAACAGTTTAACATTTTCACTAAAACATTTGGTCCCATTCTAGTTTTTAACTTTAACAACTTTGTGTTGGTTTGGAAATAAATTGCACAACTACACATCCCTGGTCATTTTCAAACTCCCTCACTTCAGAAATATCACCTCTGGTCTTTTCAGAAGCCAGCCCAGTGGTTGAAAAGGGACATGATGTAAACAGAAACAATAAATAACACACATACTATTAAAATGCTTTGGTTTTCCATCTGTAAATACATCAATATTAAAAGCAGGCATATGAACTGAAAGTGCCAGTGTAGCAGATTTGTGTGAAATTTTCTGTACAATTAGAGGGTTTATAAAATTGTACAGAAACTGTACTCTGTGATACCTTATGCAAAGGCTTCACCTGTCCCTTTGTGAAAACCAAGACTTTGTATAGTAGCTACACAGCATAAACAGAAACATGCGAAAAGTTACACCCCATAAGCCTTCTAATTCTCTGTATTCATTAATTTATTCATTCAGATCTTTCTAACGAAACAACAGTTTAACTTGCCTTCCCAAAATACAGGTTTCGAGAAATCTGAGTTCACACTGCTACAAGAAAATATAATCATTTTAAGATGAAACTTACTGCTTGGCTTTTATCAACTGCATGTAGTTGATAATGCGCAATCATCTGATATTCATCAAGCCTTGTATTCAGATCAGATTGTTTATGTAAAATATTTTTTCTCCGATAAAGCGTTACTGTTGAAATTAAACCCTTTATTTACAAGAACCAAACATAAATCAGTGGCGTGGAAATTCTGCACAAACTCCAAACATAACAAGCATTTCTCCTCTCCGAAAGCAGCTTAAATTCCCTACCTTGCATATGAAACGTGTAACACTAAGACTTTGGGGGTCACATGGATAGATCCTTGTGACTCTGAGAGGTTTCAGCCGAATAAAATCATAATAGCTATAATCATTAATCACTTCAAATTCGTCTTATACGAGACACTTTCTTTATATTCAGACAGCTTGTATGTGCTAGCGGCTGGCTTTCTTTTCTATTCGCCCTTTAAAAAAGTAAATATTTTGTCCCTTTTATTTATTAGGTAAAATACTTTGGGACTGAACAACCATTTTCAACACTGTCAAGACTGAAGACCTTTATACAGGTTTTGGAAAGAAAACCCCACTCAAAACAGCAGACCAGTAAAGTAATCTACTGCAACATGCCAGAATATATGCTCATTTGTGTTATATTTAAGTAAAATACTTTGAACATTTTAATGATTTATCCTAACTGCCGTCTTGCTTTTCTACACACACTTTTAAAGCACAAAATATGTTGTCCCCTTTATTTATTAGTAAAATTCTTTGAGACTGAACATCAATTTTCAACACTCAACATTAAAGACCATACATTTTCAATTATGGCAGCATAAACTGCCTATAATGCATGTGTTCCAAATTCACTGTGCATTTTATGTTTCACAGACTTGCTTCTTTCAAAGCAATTTCCGCTTAGGTAAATACATTTTTCATGCTTCAGATTCAAAACTTCCTTGAATATTACAGAACACAAAGTGCTTGCCTCAAATAAAAAAGTGACAACATATACCCAAAATAGTTTGTCCATTAAAAGCACAGGTGTAAGCCTCACCTCAAGATAAAAGCCATCGCCAATACTCAGAACTCATAACGAAACAGGTCATGGAGCTGCCACTATTGTTCTGTCACCTCTTTTTCTTCAGTGATGAGGATGATGATGATGACGACGACGACAATGCAGCCCGCTGGGTGAGCAGCTCGAGTACCAATGCATGATACTTAGCTTGCGGCCACCCTGAGCATCAGAAGGCTGGTTGCTGCCACCATGGCAACAGACTTGTGGCACTTCATATGCAAATGAAACCCACAAGGATACAACCCCTGCCCTACAGTCATCAAAAATATATTCAATATCTCTAATCATAGTGCAAAAGAATACAAAAACTAAGTGTGATTTACAAAACTAGACAATAATTTACATCATGAACAAACAAAACTGTTTGGTGGATTATGGCTTGTGTAGGTCCCATAATCTATTGATTAATCTATTGGTGCTTCCCCCACCAACTCTTCAACCGAAGTGCACAGTCATCACAGGCCATATCACAGGCCACAAGAAGTACAGTATTACTGAGAATGATAAGTGGTAGATAAAATAATGAATGAATGAATGAATGAATGAATGAATGAATGAATGAACAAACAACAATATTAATTTACCAAGTTAGTTTAACTCAGTACTGACACACTGTTATATAACCAGGTTATGATTTTGATTTTTATACCTTACATTTATAAGGCCTTAAAAATGTTATTGGTTTAAACTCTGGAATGTAAAACAGAAACTGAAATATCGAAATATTTAAAATTGTGCCTCATTATTTATTAAAATGCAATTACATGCATGGTGAAAAGTTTTCATGGTTTTAAAAGACTTTATTTGTATTAATATGTGTAATGTGTTGGACCAGAGCACTTCCTACAAACAAACGTTATTCAAATTATTGAAGATCCTTTAAACTAAAACATAAGCATTTGTATCTGAGAATATGCTGCTTATAAGTAGGGGTCTACTTAATTCGCGATTTCGCGGAAATCAGGAAACTGAGGGGTCACCGCAAAATTGACCTCTTTAGAGGCCATACCTGACTACAAAGTGAAAAAAACAACACTTTAAAATTAAACTAGTGCACACCGCAAGCGACGCAAATTAAATTTTTACATTTTGCAGGCTTTTTATTATTATTATTATTATTATTATTATTATTCCTTCGCCGTCCTGTGTGCATTGCACTTAGGTTAAAAAAATAAGTAATAAATACTTTAGACCAATAACATTGAAAAAAAAACACACACACACACACACACACACACTCCAAAGCGGTTAACTTTCTTGTTTACTGTTCACATAACAACGTTTTAATCAGCCTATCAATGATTGTGTACCGTGTTTTCTGTGACCTGTGGAGGTGGGACAATTGCTATTTTGATTTCGGTTGCTAAAAGGATTGTGTCAAGAAATGAGCCAAATAAACTACATGCAGATGGAGGCAGATTGTTTTGCACATGCTGTAATGTGGCTGGAGAAAATCCAATCGATCGCTATTTAGCTTCATAAATCACACATTAAATGAAATACAGGCGATCCTCCACTTACGACGCTTGGACTTACGAGGCACGGCACTTAGCACTCTTTTGCATTATTACCCTGCTTCGACTTTACGACGTCGATACGGCATTTACGGCATGCTCTGTGTCAAGCGTTTTTTTTTTTTTTTTTAATGCATGTAACTTTTTTTTTTGCCGTTAGTGTCTGATAAGAACAATTGACTCATAACGACACCTAAGCTGTGAACTCTGTCACATGATGAGGTGCTTAAAGTCAGGTGATGGTACTCCTAGCATTTCCTGCTAGGAGTACCACATACACACACTGAATACGTCATTGGAAAGCCACTAGTCTGTACATTTAAACAAGCCAGGTAGGTGTCTCAGTAATATGCGCGTAACCACCGGGCTGAGTGTAAAGATTTAAATAAACACTTGCATGAGTACAATATAATGGGTCATTTTTGTAAAACTATATTATCTGGCTGAAGTGTCAGGAATGTAACCCCAGTTTATAAATATTGTTCCAATGGGACAAAGTGCTTCGACTTCGACTTACAATGCGACTTGCAGGACCAACTGTGTCGTAAGTACGAGGACTGCCTGGGATACTACAGAGGCAGCTAAACAGAATGTAAAACAAGTAACAGCTTCCAGAAAACAAACTTGAAAGTCAGCGCAGATAAAAAGTATTCCTTGGTTGTAGCCAAGTTAAATCAGTAGATCTAGCACAGCCAGCTCACTTCAAACAACCTGCTGCTTCCTTTTTAAATACAGTTAGAATAGGCACAATTTCTTTCATTTGATTCGGTTCTAATAAAATAAATTCCTGAATGGGACAAACAACATGACAATGAACATTCTTTTATTAAAGAATGCCAGGTGCCCTTGAGTAATAAAGTTTTGGGACAGGTGCGCTAAATCCTAATTTTATTCCATAACCTACCTGCGAAAAAAATATCTAAATTCTCCGCAATTTAAATAGACCGCTACTTATAACGGAGTCCACCTGTAAGTATTGATAGAAGAAAATAAAATTTTGCTTGATTGCCTGTGTTTATATGCCTAGGCCTTTTTACATAATATGCACCTCAATGCAACAGCAGATCAGAAAGTAAAAGTATCTGCATGTCCTGCTCATTCATACACCTCTATAGCTTAAAACCCTTGACAGGTCTTTGTTTCTGTGAGATAAATAGAGAAAGGTAATACACTGTGAAATGGCTGCAGCTGTCCCCAGGTTTTAATAAAAGGCAGAGTCAGCATGTTGAGGCGCTACTGAATGATTCACATCATAGTCTCCGAGAAACCTCAGACGTCTCTGTTGGTTAAATTAGTGTGCCAGCTGAATCCTGGAAGGTATGCGCTGACGTACTTTGAGAGAGAGACAGAGAGAGAGAGACAGAGATTAACAGGGGCGGCACATGAGCAGCACACCTGCACTGGCTAGTTTCTTTAGTATGAGTGAAACCATAACATCTCTCAACAAAAGGAGCAGAAACAATGTCACACCCAATAAAATCAATGGTAGGGGTACCACTTGACATGATTTACACTGACCCTTGCAAAAAAGTAGTAACACTGTACTGTAAGTAAACACATGTTTCACCAAAACTGTGTCTAAATAAATTCATCAGCTACAGTCAGTTATTCTCAGGAGTGAAAACGTGGTGTATCTCTGATTTGAATGTTATGGTGCTTTGGTTTTGCATGTTTAAAGCAACAATCCAATGGACCATTACTAAACTTCCCAGGCTTTTTATTTTGTGTATCGGAACTGACTATATGCCAAGCGCCACTGAACAAATAATATGGTTTATTGTACATCTGACCACTTTACTGCTTTCCTTTTACCTAACTACCAGGGCGATGAGTTGTGCACCTGCATTTGAACGAAAAAAAAAGTAAGCATTGTGTTATACACAAGAAAAAAAAAATTGTGGAAACTTATTTTTTAGCAGGAGTAAATAAAAAGGCTATTCATTTCACTTAAGTTTAACATTTTTATGGCCATATAAAAAGGGTGGTAACCTGCATTTTTGCAATACAAATTCTGAACATTGTAACTTAGCACTGTTGTACTGTAAATTATTTTGTTAATTAGTATGGCTTTCATACAAGTGTCAACTGTATATGGCTACTTGCATGCCCAGGCTGTCAAATTTTGACCATTTTTGAGGTGTTCCAATAGGTGTGATGTGAATAATCTGGTCAGCCTGCTAGCCCAGAACAGTGCAACATCAGGCGACAATACTCCCCTAACTCCTCTCGCAAAAACAAGCACAATAAATAACCAAGTCAGGCAGGCCATCCGTGATCTCTGTGGATTGTTTCCAAATAATAAGCGCTTATTCTGGGCATGTTGCTCTGTGGAAAAGCCTTTGTGCTGTGCTAAGTGGCCAGCACAGTGTTCCGCTGTACTAAGGGAGCTGAATAGCAAATGGACCTGACAAGAAGCATGTCTCCTTTGAATGCTGTTACAACGGATGAATCAACATGTCCTTAAATGCAGGCAAGTGTGTAACCGCACGGCATTAATCTTCTTCATATAAATATCTACAATACGCTTAATTGCACTGAAATGTGTACATCAGACCTGGCGTACTGCTGCAATGCTTCTTTTGTACTTAAATCAATGTCCTATATGAGGTCGATGTTTGTGGTTGCAATTAAACCATTACTGCTGCAGGCAGACACCCTTTGCAAATGGGAGGGCTTTCTATCCTGTGTAAATATTTAAGATACATACAAATGGAGAACTAGAGAGTCTGAAGTCATAGTTGACAATGTTACGGCGTAAGAATCACTCCTCTAACTGGCCTTCTTGCTCGTATACCTGCCTCCCGTGGGCAGTTTCTGACAGTCTGGTCAGAAATTCTATGCATTCCAGGTAATGCAGATGTTGTAGAGGTTGCAGTGGTGAACCTGTCAAGTAAATGATGTAGGCATATAAATGTCCTGGGCTGCCGTCATCACACGTGGTCTACCGAATCGTGGGTGGTTAAGTGTTCTTCCACATTGTTAGTATTGGTGCCAAAGTCGTCCTATAGTGCTCTGGGAAACATTCAGACATCGTGCCATGGTGGACTGAGATTCACCATCTTCCAAATGTCCAATAGCATTATTCCGTTGAGCCTCTTTAAGTCTAGGCATAACTTCAAATGTGTCTACAGCGAACACCAATAAGACATGCAAGCTGAGAACCCTCCACTTTTACAGCCACATCTCAGCATGTTGCACGTGCAATGATTGCACAGGAATATTGCATGTCTAAAGGAAATGGTGTTAATTTTGGGAATATTCATGTGTTTTGGCGTTTTGGCATATGTCATGCATTTTCGATCCTGACGTGACATTGTCAGCAAAACGTTTTTAAATAAAATACAACTCTTTTGATCAAGTTTTGTTGCAATTTAAGCGATTGAAGATTTGCTATGCATTTCTTTTTTTGAAGGGCATATTTCTGTTTTTGTCAACAAAAAGAAATAACAATGTCATATATGTATCATCATATTGTAGCAATCAATATATGTACTGAATTAAAGTTGTATGTCCGTCCGTCCCCCCCCTTATAGTCTAGGCTAAGATGCATTTGTCCTAAAGCTAAATTAAAATTACAAATGAACAAAAAACATTAGAATAAATATTAAAATGCAGTGGTTGCAAACATGATAGTTCTATTAACACTGTTTTACAAAAGGAACCATTTAAAAAAAAACTACAATTAAAGATCAAAAAAGCATGACTAAGCCTCCCGGTTAAAAATAATTGATCTGGTTTTATAAGACCTTAAGCGCCTACACTGATCAACAGCATCCTGCCAGTAAATGACAAAACAGGGCACAGCAGAGGGGTGGGTTACCAGGAGATAACGAAGGCCCTTGGGATGACACAAGGCACAGCACAGAGAGTGCCACGATCTCCAGGTCGACATCATTCGTCTTCCTTTTGCTTTCCGATTATGTCCATATCCGGGCTTGAAATTGAACAACCACATTCTCAACAATAACACATTCAAGTATTAGGTCTCTGGGGCTGTGAAGTGTATAATGAATCTCAACCAACAAAATAAAAAAAACACCAAATTTACGTAATTTGAGGACAACTCCTCTTGAAACACAGTGGGGAAAAATGATGCACTGAGACTGGATGAGTATAGATGTCATAAGGGGAAAAAAAACACAGTATGAATGTTGACTTACCTTTAAAATTTCAAAGTAGTGGAGACAGTGGTAAACAGGACTTAAAAGCAGTCTGGGGAGGACATACTGGACAGCTTCTTTAAACCCTTCACTTGTAGACTGAAAGAAAAAAAAAAACAAACACTCTGATGAAGGGACTAGGGGTGTTGCGATATGAATATTTTTTAATTGCTGTAATTTATTTTTTTATATATTTATGACTTTGGACAGAATGCAGAAAAAAAAAAAACTATAATAGGAACATCCAGTAGACTGCGAGAATTAACCTTTCACTGGGTTTTATATCAACAAATGTGGCGGACAGCGAAAATGGGTACGGTACACTTAACTCAAACACTCAAATAGAAAATTCTGCCAAATTTTCTGTCGTTAAGCTTTAATAAGTCATTTGTAAGAACAATAAAAAGTGAAGAAAATACAAAAATTATGAATTTATTATGAAATATAGGTGAAAACATTACTGAGTATTACCTTTCAATTCAGGCCAGTGAGCGTCTGTTGTAGTAGCCACTAGAGGGTGCAAAAGAACTTAACACTTACATACTCAAAAACAGTTTTTTTTCTTTATCTTTATCCATAAATCGGAAAATTGCAACAGAACTAACTGAACTAAATTACTCCTTCATTCACCTCATTTACAATTACTAACACCATGTATATATCCATGCGCAACTTCAGTCCGCACCACATCATATGCGACTTAAACCAAACCCCTAAATTTAAAACTAACTCTGTTACTATTATTTCAACACTGTTTTGCACTCTCTAGCAGCCTCTGGTGGCTACTACATCCACTGCTCACCACCCCACAATTGAAAGGCAACATGCAGTAATGTTTTAACCTATATTTAAAAAATAAATTCAAATATTTTTTCTGTAGTGTGCGAGTTAAATGTACAGTAACTACGAAAACAACAGAAACAAACTATTTCCTCCTTAAAAAAACCTGATAAACTCTGTTATTTAGGATAATTTTGGCTTTAAAAAAAAGACGATAGACAGGTTATTGAAAGGGCAGCAACACAATGACTATGTTCACACATTTACGAGATCACCAGAAAGCTCTTTATAAAGGAGAAGCATCAGTAAGAAACAGTGTTAAAAACAAATTACATGTATAATAATAATCCTAATGCGTTTAAGTATTCCTGTTTTATGATTAAAAACCAAATTCTTTTTTTTTTTTTTTTTTATTACGAGATAGCTTAAGGAGGACAAATATTTGAACGCTATTTAGAAGAGACAAGGATATAGTGAGCATGGTGTATACTCGAACAGAAGCCTCAAAATATTTAAACGTTACTCCCTAAATGCTCAGCGCACACCACACTCACTATAGCTTTGCATCTGTTTTCTAATTATTTGTTTTCAACTAAATATTCGCGTTTTCAAACATTCATTTAATAATGTTTAACATTTTGTTGATGTACAGACACCAGTAAAGTCATAAACAGTTTGCATTCTAAAGCCCCCTGGGCCCTGACTCCTAGCGCCATTGTTAACCTTGTCTTAACTCAGTTACATCGCCGACGTTATTTATTTATTTTTCTTCTGAATGAGAAACATTTTAAAAAGCTGTAAGGAGAGGCTCACCACAGCTAGTGCAACGGGAGTCCAACTTCACTGATGAAAAAAATATTCAGTGTAAACAGTGGATGCAACGTTCAGTATGGTTCATTTGTTACATCGCATATCACTGCCTCACATTAGCTTTGACCAAAAGTGACACATATTGCAAAGCAGGAGGTTTTTTTTTTTTTTTTTTTTTTTTTTTGCATTCAACTTCCCAGCCCATTATCTGGGGAGATCAAGAACCCTGGTGTGTTAATACAAAAATAAGTTTTTAAAAAGTAAACATCAAGAAATAATGAAAAGAAACGTGCGATTGATTAAAATGGCACTTTAGTTTATCTACAGTTATTGATACCTATGTTTCATAGATGTTTCGATCCTGTTCTAATTCCTGTATTTAACATATTGCGTTTTCTACATTTCTGCTCTATTGCACCATATATATATATTTTTTTAATTTGAAGGTTCATAAACCTGCAAAACAAAGATCTGGTTCTACAGTACAGGGTGCTCTAACAGCAATAGTCTATATTTTACGTAGACCTACAATTACAGCCTTGTAAAAAGTAACAGCACTAGGCAGGGGGACAGAATGGATGGTGGTGTTTGGGTCAGTTGCCCAGACGCACTGGCAGAAAAGCGAGGAAAGCTTTCCCAGCTCCTGCCAGCAATGTGCCACACTGCAGCCACTGCCATTGCTCCTCACCTTTCATGAACAATGCACAAGCACAAAATATAAAGAAGACCGTCTTGTACAAACCGCATAAGCACCTTGTACTGTTTAACAAAGTGCAGTATCTTCATGCGGCAAAGCCCTTACATCACATGTTTATGTAGGCACAGAAAACATGAAAGCAGCACAACAAATCATTCCACAGTCAATGGTCTAGATTCTCTTATTCCCTTCTACCTGAGGTGGTGAAGGGGGTTGGGTACTGGGTGAAGACACATACCTGTAAATACAGAGCTGCCCCTGGCTTTGACAGCTGGCTGAGGAAATGGTCGTGGAAGCCCTGGCGAAGGATGTCCTGTGCATACGTTTCATAGGGATCAAACGCCAGCTCCTGCAACAACACCGTTCATTTGTACAGCTTTAGGGATGCAGGTCAGGAAATACAAATGTAAAAGGCAGTAAATGGCAGAGGATTCTCATTTATTAATTTATATATTTCACTCTGAAGAAGGATCTTACAGAACATTGGCCAAAATAAATTTCAAAACAGAAAAATAAAAGAATAAAAGAGAAAGTAAATAAGGAAACATTAAAAACAGTGAGGGTAGGATGGGGGTCTCTTACCTCAGCCAAATCTTCAAAGCAGCTTCCTACCAAAGGATGAGGACTCCCTTCGTCTGTCATCTCTACTGTGTCCTCAATAAGGCCAAGCAGTTTAACAGTGAGCTCGTGAATATCTACGATGCGGCTGAATATGTTTTCAACATCCTAAGAGAGGAGAATAATTAGTGTAGCTGTGCTGGGAGGTGCAAACCCATATAAAAAAGACACTATATACACCATACAAAAACTCTATAGTATCCTATAATATACTACAAGGTTCACTGCATAATACAATAGGAAAGTGTACTATAGTATTTTAATGTATTAGGAAATGGGATTTAAAGGGCCAACAAAGTTTAAAACACCTTCTTTCTGTTGAAGATATTTTGGTTCTCCACCTGTATTTTATACTTCAATTTAGAACATGCAGGTATTTCAAACACAATTCTACAGATGAGAAGTTGTTGCGGCTTCCTGGTGCCTAGTCATGTGCAGGAGTTCAAACTGAATGCAACCAGACCATGTGTACTGCAGCAAACATACCAGACTCCAGCACTTATCCACAGTGTTGTATTTGAAATGCTTGTATATCCTGAACCATACCCTGGGTTAATTACAAACTGTAATTGTGTAATTCGGAACTCGGCAGAGGGTCACCTACATGTGGGGAGAAGAGCTTTGTGTTGGAGACGAAGGGTTCCCTGAAGACCTTGATGATGAGGTTGAGGTCTCTCAAGTACTGCCGCACCTCGGCCATAAAGGTCTTGACCAGGTCGTAGTACATCTGCTCCCCAGAGGTGGAGGGCTCCTCGTCCATGAGGGCCCACCCACTGATGTCCTCCTCATCCTGGTGGAACATGTCCATGAGCACCTGGGAAAAACAGGACATGGACTTGTCAAAAGAGATGGAACAAACCAAGCTATCTCACCACAGACAATTCACCAGCATTCCAGACCGACATCAATGCTGGAGTTTAGTTATAACATATTTTTAAAAAATTAACAGTTCCCCAGTTCCCCATTTAAATTGCTTTTCAGTGGAGACACCAAAACTATGTAGTTATAATTTCTTTATAGTTTATTGGAAACACCCTGGATTTCTTCACCTCAGGATTAGCCTCCAAAATGAGTGGGGAAGCAATCCAGGTGTACTCTCTGCTACTGAAAAATGCTGTTGTTGATCTAGTGGTAAAAGAAGTAGTTAAACTATTACTTTGCTTTACCATAAATAAATCAATTTGGCCATCTCACATATCTGATGTAAAAACACTTAAAAATAACATAAATATATATATATATATTATATCTATATATATTATATATATATTATAGAATATATTTAATCTATATATATATGTATATCTATATATATATAAGCTATATATATGATATATATATATATATATATTATATATATATAAGATAAACATTAGAGGATATTACTTAAATTTGGTCACCATTTGATAAATCAAGTTAATAGAATTTAAGACTCTGAGGCATGTACAAAATAATTACCACATTGTGTGTTATTTATTTATGTCAATTTATTTTTTTAAAAAAAGGAAAGCTAATGTTAAAAAAAAAACTCCTGGGTTATTTATTTGAAGCTTTGTAGTTTAACGCTGGTGAACATGTTTTGTAACATGGCCCTCTGTCTCATATAACTGAAGTCTGTGTCCTCATGAGAAATGTGTGTGAGGGGGCGGGATGGGACAAAGACTGAAGTGCCAGCTGACCTGCTTGGTTACTCAAAGTTTACACAAAAGTATCTCCTGAACTAAAAGTACTAGGTCATTACATTGTACTATATTTGAGAACAAAAGGCATACTTCACTGGAGAAAGGAAAAAAAAAAAAGAAGAGGTTTGAAAAGCCTCACCGGTCATTAAAGAGATGCTGAATAAGCACTAACCAAAGTAGATCAAAAAACTGTACAGAACACTCCAAAGTCTGTTACGAAATAAAAAAAAGAAAGAGATTTAGGGTGTTCATTGTTCTATGAGTGGAATACTAGGATTTTCAAGGAGGCTTCTGAATTAGCGTGGATTCAATTTGCATTACACAGCATTCCAGCTGTCATCCAGGGAAGGAGGGCTAGATCTCACGGATATATGACTAGGAACCCAAAATTATGTTCCTCCATCGTAGCAAAACAGCTCAGGAGAATTTAAGGTCGCAGTAGGACCTCCAATTTTCGAATGACAGTTGTGCAGATATCGACTCAGTTAGGGCCACTGTAGCATGATGAGGAAGATTTTACCTTCCCAACCCGCAGAAGTGCAAGGGACAATGCGACACTCCCTGTGAAGGCTAGTCAAGATCAGCAATTCAGAACATGCAATCCCGACTGCATGGCTCACCCTGCACACCATAAGGCCAAGCCTTTACCAGGTGAGCCACTGACAGATCCCCACACAAATGACTATCACACAAAGAGTGCCAAAATACTGGGTGCTAGTCTAGAATTGAACGCCAAGAGATACAAAAGGGAAATCATTAAGCTTAACAGATTAGAAATTGTTTTGTTTTTCTTGTTTTGCAGTAATGCACTGAAATTCAAGACTACATACAATGGTATTCAAAATACATGGCTAGTGTGTTCTGGAATGTTTTTGGACTGGGGATTAACTGAAAAAAAGTGAAAGCAAAACCCTATTCTTAACCTTCACTGATCTGAAAAATGTGAGCAAAGCTCTTGTTTTCACAGTTGATTTTATTACAAGAGTAAAAAGCTTTCTGTGGGCAAGAAATGTGTGTTGTCTGAACATTCTTCTACCATTCCTCTTGACAGATTTACTCAGTAAAGTTTACTGGAGGTTTGCACTTGTGTAAATTTCTCATTGTGTTGCATTACTTCATTTAGGCTTTGCTGTCTACTCCAAACCAAATTACATCTTCACTGCATCTTTTGGGAGGTTTACGAAAAGCAGAGTGTGAGTGTATTTGTGGGTGGACATGTTTCTGTATAAAATATGCCTGGGTAAGAGATCCTCGTGTCTACATGTATGTATGTCAGTTGAGAATTACAGCTGAGATTTTAAGAGACAAGTTGAATATGATATGTCTGTGTAAAGGTCCACTGATGAGATGTCAAGTTGTCCGCCACAGAAATGTGCAATTTATGCTGGGTCTTTATATCATAAGCACCAGCACCATCTAGTGCACAGCACTGTATTGTCAGAGAAAAAAAAAAAGTTGTAACAATTAATTTATTACTTGTTTGAAACCAAGTTCTATAATGTTTCTGTATCTGTACCTGTTATTATCGCTCAATTATTTAGAATAAACAAAGTAAACACATTAATTAATGTTACTTTAGTGCAACTGTATTTAGAATTGTAATTATTGCAACACAATTGTAACTATAATTCAACAAAATAGCACTGTAATTGTAGTGTCAGCAAACAATTGTGCTGGAATTGTAATTATAATGAAGCCCAGGTCTGGTGTCCTGTTGCTGTGGTCCTCCAGAACAGCCTTGCCAATGAGATGCAGATGCTCCTGCAATTTAATAGAGCTACCAACCTAATTGCATGTGAGGTAAACTAGCTTTTCACAAGACTCACCAGCTATGAACAGAACCAATTACCCAGAATGGCTGGAGGTAATCTAATCTACATGGAAATTTCATAAAACAAGCCCTTGAAATTCATATATACATTTTCTTACCTTATCCGCACACATTGCCACCTTAATGTCCTGCTGTGAGATTTCATAGTGTCTGATGTTCCGTACATAATTCCCAGCCAGTTTCAAAATATCGGCAGAGATATATTCTAATACTGCTACTATGTAGACTGAAACTTGATGGTCGATTTTGTATCCCAGGACCTCCTAGAAATTGAAAAGAAAAGGAAAAAAAAAGGTTATGATTAGAGTACAGTGAGCTCATGGAGGATATGACTGCCAACGATGTTTATCCATGGTGATCATGTCTGCTGTATTGGGCCTGTCTCTACCTAACTTCAAAGAAAATGCTTTATCAGAGTTCATGTTTAAGAGACCCAGGTCTCCGGTTAGTAGGTTGTTGTCCTGGAGTAATATGAGGTTCAAGCAACGTGAATACACTCTATTCCAAATCGTGGTTTTGGTCAATTCCTGTTTTTCAATCCCAATTCAATTTCCTTTTTAAAATCAATTCCTATCCCCTTTTAATCCATTCTAACACATCATTGCTCAACTGGCATTGAAAAAACACAAATTGACCCCAACCCTGATTGCAGTCAGTCGATGTTTACGTGCATTGTGGCAAGACAGAAGCCCTGCTGCTTTAAATAGTGTGTGTGTGTGTGGGAATGTAAGGTTTGCAGGAATGGGGTTAAATCTGTCCCTGTCAACATTCACAGGTGTGGCCATTCCCCAATCAGGAAAATGAGTGCCAATTAGGGAGTGGCCACATGTATAAAAGGAAGGAGAAATCATTTGTCTGGTGAGGGGAGTTAGGGTGAGTAAGTAACAGCGTGTGTATTTTGTAAAATTGTCAGTGAAGATGAATGCCCAGCCTGACAACAGCGTTTATATGGTACTGTATTGTTTTGCTTAAACCTTTTATTTTGGCCACCGTGCCCGTTTGCTGGTGTCTGTTTTTGCGTTTGTTTAATAAACATGCGCAACAGTTTAAATCTTTTTACTTTTGTACTATTTTGTTTATTTAGCAGATGCCTTTATCCAAGGCGACTTACAGATATATATATACACACATACACACACTAATCTACATCTGATTATGTATACGGCAAACTGAATTAATAAGAAATGAAAATCTGCTGGAAATGAGACAATGGAACTGGAGCAGTGGCGGCTGGTGAACTTTGGGTCAAGTGGGGCGTAAGAGAAAGAAAATGAACAAATGCAAACAGCCCAAGACATTTTCACACCGATTCTTTCCACTGTGATTAATATGTCTTGATGTTATGTAAAGCCACGTATATTCACACGTGGCAATTTTTATTTTATTTTACTGTGCAATTTAAATCAGTTAAAAATGTATCTACATTAGCACTATTTAAAATGTATATTAAATTAGGAATGTCACTCAATTAAACACTTTGATTAGCATTAAATTTACGGGCATTAGTTGATTAAATCACATTTTTCAAGCACATTTTTAATAAATGTAACAATCGTATAGCAGCTAACCTGCATAGTAATGTTTAAATCAATAGGATCTAAAAAAGAAGTACAAATAAAATATGCCCAATGGGAATTTGCTTTTAAAAACCATTTTTATTATTATTTAAATTTTAGTAGCTGTAACAAATGTTACCTGTCCGTCCTATTACCCTAATAAAACAGATTTAGGGACCTGATAACTCAGTTACACAAGCCCCAAGGGTCAGAGCAGCACAGCTAGGTATGCTGTTAGCAATGCACGAACACAGAAACAAAAAACACTCTGAGGTTTATAACTAAAAATCAACAGTTTATTATGTTATTCGGGATAAAAGCACCACGCTAGACTTTACCACAGTACTCAACAGCTCTGATTACAAAGCACACGAGTAACAACTTTAACCTCATTTCAAACAAGCTTAAATCCACTGTGTCTTACCACTTCCAGGGAGAGCGAGCGCGCTTCAAATCAGCACTTCCCTAAATAGTTTTTCTCTCTACCCAGAATGCATAATCAAATCTTTAGTTGATAAATTGGTCCGATTAATCTGTTAATCGGAACAGTCCGAATATTATAAAAAATATATTTTAAATGAACAAAAATAGAACCATCATATGTACAATTACATAAAGTAAAGCGGTGAAATAAACAACACTCGCCTACTTATACAAGAATTTTGCCCAACGATCTTTAAGGGTAGCTAACTACTCAGTGGTTCTCTTGTTGAAGTCTGGTATCTCATGGATCAACTGTATGTCTATTGACAGCATAGCCAGTGCATTGTCTCGATCCTGGTTCATCGTGTTCCTTAATTTTTTTTAATCCTCTTTAGAGTTGAAAAACATTTCTCGGATTCTGCCGTTGTCATGGGTGTTGTGATGAGAATTTGCAGTAATGTTACAGTCTCTGAAAATGTACCTTGGAGATTATATATGGCTTCCCATATATAACAGAATGTTCAGTCTTTGTTAATCACTGGATATGATTGCATTGTGTCGGTTAATGCTTGCATTGGAAAGCATTGGCTGTGTCTTTCGAACAATCCACTTTGCAATAACTTTGCACTCCCCTAATGTTCTGCAAATTCAAAGAGTTCCTCTGCATTGACAATTATTATGGCACACACTTCTTTAGTCACTTGCTCCACTTCAGCTCTGCGTCTGGGAAACTCAGCTGGCAATTTTGAACCCAGATCGCCAACGCATTCATGCACGTTCTTGCTACTCCTGATAAACTCGGCAGTAACTCTCTCAACATGGACTCTGTGAATGTCTTGTTTCTGGTGGTGACTGAGTAACACATCAACATGGTGCATTATATCACAAAAAAGAAAAAAAGGAATCCCTGTCTTCCAGCATCCGAATAAATCCCCTGGCCAGATAGCATTGAATTCGAAATCACCTTTCGACTGTCGTAAAGCATTGAAGGAGGTCTTCTCTGTGCTCACAGACAACACTAACTGTCCAAATACTGAAATTCCATCGTGTTGCTGCCCCTCTCGGAAGCCTGCTTTCTATGGCATTCAACACAACAGTCCTCTTAGGACAGCGCGAAAAAAATGCCGGAAAGCCAGACAAATCGCAAAAGAAAATTCGAACTTGTGAGATTTTAGATACAGCTTGCTCCATGGTTAGGTTTAGCTGCTGGGCATAACAATGAACATAATGCGAATTAGGGTATCTGTCCCTCACCTTCTTTTGAACCCGCCAGTTTCTCCATGCATCACACTGGCACCATCGTAGCTTTGAGCAATCAGTTTTTGTTTATCACAGTGCTCCAGGAAAACTAAGTTCAGTTGATCAAGCAAAGCTGTAGCAATTGATTCTGCACAAGAGTTTTTTAAATGTAAAACCTTTCAAAAACGTTACAGTTTTCATCAATATGTACTGTCGAAACATCAGTGGTATCGTCAGCTTGTATAGCCACATATTCGGAGCTTCTCAGCTGCTGGACATTCTACTCCCTAGTCACAGTCCAGCAGTTCACTCTGAATGGGTCTGGAAGTGTACTTAAACACAGTTGCAGGTTTAACCTGCTTCTCCATTGCCCTGTCTATACTGGATACAAAATCCACTAGGCCCCTAAACACTCCAGGATTCAAAAGATGACTCTAATTTCATCGTGACCACGTAATGCCAATTCCAAAGCACCACAAAACCATACATAATCGATTAATTTAGACAGAATGTACCGATTCCTTTCAACTTCCTTGTTATGCTTTCTTATCCCGACATGATTTTGTCTAGTTGTGTTGCTATATATACACACACACACACACACACACACGGAGGGGCGGCGCCCTAACACCATTCATACACAAGCTGCCACTGGAGTATTAGAATGGAACCCAAAAAGTCTCAGTAAAGTACATTTAACTGATTAAAACTGAACTGGTAAATCAAATTGGCTACTGGAAACTCAGGCAGTAACTCAGGCCAGCACATGATTATAGGCAGCAGATTAATTTAAGAGTGTATACAACAATAATATTGAACAGAAAAAAGGGATTTATTGTCCTGAACCTGGACCGCTTGCTTCTCAACTGTTATTAAGCATCTCCTAAATCTGCATGCCATTTGAAAATCAGCCCTACTAAAACTTCCATTAAAACTAATCAAAAGTCAAGTTTTGTGACCATTCAAAAAGAATAAAATACAACAGTGTCTGACCAGGTAATTCTCATTCACTTGGTTATCTGGGGCTGTTTTTCCAAAGCTTTTGTAATCTGATTTTAATCGCGATTAAATGTTGTAATTGGGTTTTTCAGAATTTAAAGAAAAAAAATCAAGATTACTTTTATCCAAAATATCAGGATCATTTTGATCCTATTGCAAAGGCTAATTGTTGAAATGCTCCTGCGCTGCTCTAGTGGGGTTGGCATAAAGCGTCATTAGCCTTATATAAAAAACAAGAAATAAATAAACCTGTGTAGTAATACTATCTACTGTCATATTTCTTTAAGTTGGACTATATCATAAATAATAATAATAATAATAATAATAATAATAATAATAATAATAATAATAATAATAATAATAATAATAATCTACTTTTATATAGCGCCTTTCATAGTGGACCACCATCACAAAGCAGTTTACAGAGGTAGTCTATGAACTGTGCATTATATGCAGAGTCATTTACAATAGGACACTGATTTAACATCTCATCCACAGGGTGGAGCACAAGAAGGTTAACTGACTTGCTCAGGGTCACACAGTGAGTCAGTCAGTGGCAGAGGTGGGATTTGAACTGGTACCCTGGACTTTACCCACTGGACCACACTGCCTCCTACGATAGCCTATTTAAAAAAAAAAAAAAAGGCTACAAATCTATTAAAACTACTTCCAAAAACATGATTATTTGTATCCTGGATACATGTAATCCAGCAGAGGCATTTTCTGAAAAAACTGAGCAAACGATCCAGATGAAAGTAATCTCGATCACAAAATATATAATCATTTTTAATCTGATTACAAGTTTTGAAAAACCAGCTCTTGGGTATTAAACTGAACCTGGCTTTACCTTTAGAAGTGGGTGAATTTTGTCAACAGGCAGGGCTAAAGGATTCCTTCTTTTCCTTTTCTCTATAGCAGCCTGTGCATCTGCTATGGCCCACTTGTCGATCGGATGTGGAAAGCTCTTCTGCACACGCTCCTGAAAGTGCAAAGAGAAGGCAAATTCAAGAGGTTGTTACATGCCCACATTGTTTAATACTGAAAACCACTTAATATCCCTGGTGTTAAAGTGACCCTCCTCTTCTCACCACTCAAATATCCCTGCTGAATATTATCACACTCTGCTTAATTACAATCAAATGTAACAGTCATACAACTGATTTGCACCTTACTTAACTGGTAAACAAAAGGATTACAACGTTATTATTTGTAATATTAAAATATTATGAAAAGCATAATGACCTATTGAAAACAGTAGTGAAAGCAGCATAATAACCTATTGAAAACAGTAAAGCACTGGCGAGCATGAAATCCCAAAGCTATCTTCTGAACTGGATATATCACTGCATGTAGTAAAGTAGTAAGTGGTTCAAAACCAAGAAGGTCAATATAGAGTTAAAGACTGCTGCTCTTTAAAGAATTGTATTCCATCAGAGTCATTAACAGACTGAGCACTAAAATACAGTAATTGTTTCCTAGAAATGCTGGAACACATTCACACAAAATAAACAAAGTGATGGATTCCAAGAGCAGGCAATAAAACAGCTCTGCTGGGCTGTCAAGGCTGGTATTACAGAGCAGCCATTGGAGCTTTTCACCAACAGAGGGGGCCCTTTTCTTCAAACTACCAGGGTTGTGTGAGAAGACAAGTGTGTACATGTACCGCATTGGTGTAATCTATACTGCATATCCATTTGACTTTATGACTTTTTTTGCATAAAAGAATAAAAAAAAAGACAGTATTCAGTGACTATATAAAATGGAAAAGAAAACAAAGGGCCCTGAGACTTTAAAGTGAAGTAAAAACTGCGCAACTGCACAAATTGACCTGGGGTCAACCATGCTTATAATTGCAACTGCAGCTGAAATTGTAGTTACAATTACAACTACGGTCCAACTACAATGAACTACGAATTGCACATTTTACAATTGTAATTGACCTCAGGTCTGACTTTAAACCAGGTGCAGTGGGTCTGCAATCCAAATTTAAAAAAGAAACCTCTATCTGAAACAATGTGACCCAGTAAAACAGATGTTCCCAGTTCTCCCACTGAATTCTCTCCCGCAGTCAGCTCACTGTATTCGTACCTCCACATCCTGCACGGTGCGCGGCTGGGCCTGACAGAGCATGCTCAGTAGCAGCAGGATCAGCTCCTCAATGTACTGCAGGGCATCCTCCTTTGACGAGAGCTTTGGGTGGACTTGGTTTAAAACCTACCAAAAAAAAGACAGAGAAAGACAGTGCCACAATAAGCAACTTCCATTCAGTCATAGAAAACAGAAATGTATTGAGCTGCAGTGACTCAGCTGTGTACAGACTGTAAGACTCGATCTCAAGCATATGGTCCGTCTCATTGTTATTGGTTAAAACAGTGTGCTAGTGAAATGGTGGTGTTTTTTTTTTTTTTTTTTTTTTTACATAATGGGACTTTATTAAGAGAATCATATAAAACAGGCGTGTACCAGCTGTAAAAGATACTGCCTCAATGTTTGTATCATCAATTATTGCCAGAGTTTAAAACATGGCAGTGAAAAGGTTTTCAAACTCTAAACCCTATGGAGTTGTGTACTAAATGTGAGGACAATAACTCTGTGTTCTGTCTCTGTACACAATCTGACAGCCATATTTGGTCAAAGATGAATGTTACTGTCCACCAACACATTCAGCCTGTAGGGAATATATAGGCTAACCCTGCAAATATGAAATCACTACCTCAAATGGTCTGATATATGAGGCTTTGAATGGAGATTTTGTGAAATTATGGCCAGAAAAGCGTTGCCCTAAAAGAACAATAGATGGTCTTCATCATCTGGAAACCAAGCACTCACATGACCAGTCCTCTTAAGCCACACGTCAAAGTCAAATGTGTTAGACTTTGCCCGAGAGTTTTCAGAACATTGAAAATATGAAGTTTTAAAATATATATATATACATATATACACACTGTATTCGTTCCCTTCCCTGAGATCTTCCTGGAGCAGGTCCATAAAAGCAGAAAATAAATTGGGGTAGGGGGGCCCAGTTTAATGTTTATGCCGAAGTTCTTCTTTGGCCCACCAAGAGTTTGAGTTCTCAGACCCCATTCACACTTGTGATTTAAGGAGGCCCAGAGACGGCCTAAATTTATGCTGCCGTTTCGATGCAGCCCAGGGCCTGCAATCCCAGACCACGGCCGGCCTTTACATATACCTATGACTTGGGCTGCCTTTTCGTAACACATTACCAATTTGATTTTCTGTGATAATACAGATGTATTCTATGATGTCTGAGATTTTTTTGTTTTACATTTGGGGAGGGGCAAAAAACAAGCAAGGCTTTTTTTGTTTGTTTGATAATAGCTAAATTAATACCTGTACAATATATAAACATTAACACAGGCAACTTTGCTTAAATTTACATAAACATACCTGTCTAATAAAACTGCTTCTGGTATTCAAGTTCAGTGCTGAATGAGGCTTCAGTTTACTTCAGTCACTATCTAGAGCTGTTTAAAGATGCCAAAAACAATAACAATCACCCCTAAAGATCGGATCAACAAGTTTGGCAAGGCCAAACTTCATGCTGATTGTAATGTGCTGTTTTGTTCTTCATGCAGCAAGGCTGTAGATTACACTCTTAGGCTCACCATTGTAGAACACATGGGAAGCACTAAACATAAACTGAATGATACGAAACGTAAACAGCAGCAAACTTGGGATTTTTTTCTGTGCTCAAGTTCGCCAGCGTCTTACAACAATCTGGCTGGAGAATGCTGCAGCTCTATTTTACAACAGCCACCTGGACGACAAAGACTAACTCTGAGTTAAACCAACATAAAATAAAAATTACAACAGGGAACTTTTTGAAATAAAAAAAAAAAAAAAAAAAAAAGTTTGTTTTATTGATTAATGGCACTGGTAAGCTTGTAACTTGCTTAGAATTTGAAAGTGTAATATTTCAATGTCTGTTATTGTGATTATTACTGCTAATGTTATTCTACTGGAGACAGAGCAGTAGTTTATTATGCATCGTGCATGTTGTTGAGTGTATTTGATATATGGTGGTGTATTGCTGTATTTAGATTAGGGCGCTTCCCTTAATGAAATTGCCGTAGCTACATGTGGAACAAGGGTTTTGTTATAGCCATGTGTTCTGTAATCTTCCAAGAGAAGGGGTACTTACTTGTAATAGTTAGGGACTACAGAATAATAAATGGCAATGATAACACTGTGTAACAAAAAAACATTTTTTTTTTGTTCCTGGGTAGTAAGTGCTTTTTCCTAATTGCTTATGCCTCAAAAGTATAGAAAATGGCTATTATTCCCCACAAACTTTGCTTTTGTGACCAGGACAGTGATATTTCAAAATATCACTATTTCCAATGGGAAAACGGGCAAATGTGTGTCTTTTCATTCACATAAAGTTGATAAATACAGTATAATTGTAAATCTCGAAAAACTACTCACTTCTAAATCTTTTGTAGTCATCTTTGTATTACTTTAGTATAAATACATGTTAATTTGGATTCATATGTTGTTTTTTTCTGACTTTACGTGAACGAAAAGACACACATTTGCCCATTTTCCCATTGGAAATAGTGATATTTTGAAATATCACTGTCCTGGTCACAAAAGCAAAGTTTGTGGGGAATAATAGCCATTTTCTATACTTTTGAGGCATAAGCAATTAGGAAATAACACTTACTACCCAGGAACAAAAATTGTGTTACAAAGTGTAATAATAACAAGTAAACAATAGAATAGTTTAACAATTGTGTTTGTAAACAAAGACGGTATTTATGTAGATTACACAAATATGTATAACTGAGAAGAAACCTGTGTAATGTAAATCATATGAAAGTTTACTGTAAATGGAATGAATGTTAAAGAGAGTTTACTTTTGTATAAAATGGTTCCTGGGGTAACCGGTTATTGATTTATTAATGTATTATTTAATGCCATGTCTTTCCTAGGAGGGAGCAGTAGTATTAGGTGGTCAGTCATGAGCTTGCCATGTGCATGTCAGTCTTTGTATATACAGTATAACCTGTTAGTCATTTGCAGTCTGAGTGAAGTACCCATTACGAAAATAAATATTTATACTTGTGAACACTAGCAAGTTGCTGTTTCCTGCATTCTAAATACCTCTGTGTTCTTGAGAGAATAATGTGATTGTGAGGGTATGATCAGACGGTCACCCCCGTTAAACACCATAACATTAAGTCAAAATAGTCAATAATATGTTTTTATACCATCAAATTGCTACTGTACTGCATTGAAACAAATATAAAACGTGCAAAGGCACCTTACACCGCAAATATGAACGGGGTTGCAGACCTAAACGTGGCAGCCCTGGGCCACCACAGTAGTGGGAACGGGGTCTCAGGCAGAGCCATCCTATACTCTCCTTGAGCTTTCTACTGAAACTCTTATCAACCACCAGCCTGGAGAACTACAGTACTGTAAACCACCAGGTAAATAGCTGAAGTTCATTTTCTTTTGCTGTCACCAAGCCTCCCAACATACTGCTACAAAATCCATCGCTGCATATTTCTAAATAGAAGAGAAAACTTCTTAGCTGCTCTCAGAATAGCTGCACATAAAAACAACAAATTGAACTCAAACGTAGCCAAGTTCCCTCAGATGGAGCATGACTTTGCAAAAAGCTCTCTCTCTCTCTAGTTTAAGTATCTCTGTTACACTTGGCCGGCACTCAGGAGCCATGCTGTAGCACCAGAAACATTTGGGGATTGCTTTATCAGCACAATAGTTCTCTGCTAGAGTACATTCACACTCACATGACCCAGAGGAGGGTTTAGCAGCAATGTAGACAAAGGCTGCACATCAGGCATTCCTGCTGGAGCTTCAAAACAAGCAATGGGCCTCACTCCTGGTCAGTACAAAGTGTTTGTTACCGCAGAAAAGTATCTGGTGAAATCGGGGAAGGAGGCCCCAGCCATTACTGGAAGACATATAAATAGTTGGGGTACAACTGCTTCTGTGAGACGGTCAACTGCCAGGCTCCCCAAACCAGCAGAGATACTCCTTAATGATCTGAATTAGTGTAACCTAACCAAATACCTTAGTTAATATAAAGTATTCAGATCTGGATCCATTACCCCACTCAACCCTATGAGAGTTCCGTCATACTACACCTAGCAACTCTATTTTGTATCACTATGAACATTGTTGAGCAATTAATTAACCAGGAGAACAAGATATCTAACTCCTTTCACTGTCACACTTTTACAAAACAGATCTCGATTTTATCTAAATACAACAGAACCCCAAAAATCAAACACTTACAGCAAGGAAGACGTTCTGAAGACTATAATGTATGAAACTCGTATTGCATTTGGCATTTTAATAAAAGGTTACATCTGTAACATAAGTAGTTAGTTGCTGTGAGGTTTCAGTGTAAAAAAAAAAAAAAAAAAAAAAAAAAAACATGGCACGTGACTAAGAAGCCACACACATTGTGTTTTCGGTTTCTCATACTCTCTCTCACTTGGATGCACTACAGTAGCCCCAAGTGTAGGCAATTTTTACAATTATGGGGGTTAGATGGTAAGCTAACCCAATCCATTGTAGTCAATGAAAAACAGTTTTTCATAACCCCCTGTGCCTTATTAAAATACAGTTATATTAAGGAATTTTTTTTTTTTCATTCAAAGGATTAATAGCCATCAAACATGAATGATTCTCCTTTAGTTTATGCTGACCTAGCTAGTTCTGCCTCATCATAAAAAGCTTAATGCCAGCCACAGAACTGTACCACAGTCTAATGTGCATTCAGAGGATTCTTCAACACAAGAGCCTGGACTCGCTCACAGACTCCCAAAAAGTGTGTGGAAGGGTTAACCTGGAAATGCAATGCAAAGCGAGGCAAATCCATGCAAAAATCTTGAGTGATTTAAAATGAATTCATAAAAAAATACAGATTTTAGAAATTGTATTTTGCCTTTTATTTTGATAGCTTTTTTTTTTTTTTTTTTTTTTTTTTTTAAGATCACTCGATTACAAATCGTCATAGTTTCACCAAAGTCAGATATCCCAAGATATAGCCATCAGTCAAAAAGATAGAGCACATTCTGTTATGGTAAAGAAACTGTAAGGAATGTTTCATAGTAATACTCAATACAACCCGACGTCCGAGCAGCTCAAGAAAGCTAAAAATGGATGTACTGTAGGATACAGTAGGAGTAGACATGCGGCCACCAATGCATATCCTTGGAAAAGTTTCACATAGTAAAAGTATATCAGCGTGTAATAAAGTACGGTAAAGCATAGGTAAGAATTGTAAACGTATGGTAAAACATACTAAACAAACCACGGTAAACTAAACCTCATAAAAGTTTCCTATAGTAAAGTGTAATAAAGCACAGTGAAAGCATTGTAAAGCATAGGTACCTATAAGCAATGTGAAGAATACTGTGGTATGGTAAAGCATATTAATAAACATGGGAAACCAAGATAAAATATAGTACAGTAAATTAAACGCATAGTATAACCCTGGGAAAAGGATGGTAAAACTTAAAATACCATGCAAAAATACAGTGGTAAAACTTTTACAAAGGTAATGATGTTTAAAAGACATTGAGCCTCATCTGGCAAGGCTCAAGTGTCATCCGCTTTTCTTTCACTATTGGACCAAACAAGATAAATAATTAATCTTTCTCTAGGTTTTCTCTCACTCTTATTTAGGATCTAATGTGAAACAGGCTGTTTGCTGTATTCAAGTTAACGTACTGCTCAGTCAGGGGTCTCTTCTGCACTCCAATCTCTTGTTTATTTCATTCCCAGGCCACAGTGGGTGACCAAACAGGAAGGCCGCAGGCATCGTTTTACTTTTAAGTTTTGGCAAGGCACTCTTCTTTTCAGCATGTGGTGCTCCACAAATATTTGGTTTGTCATTTCGCAAATGATTTACTGCTTTTACATATGAATAAACATCCTTTAAAAACACAAATTATAAAAATAAAATCCAATTACCTCTGAAGCTCTTTGGAACATCACAATGCACTACAGTTTATGTACCTTTCTTTGGACAGTACAGTTTTTTAACCACAATATAAATGCATGTGATATATTTTGTAACAGTCATCTCAGGGTGCATTGCGAGCCAGCAACACTATCCATTTATTGTGTTCCAAGTGTCGAACGTTGGGACTTGCAGTGGATGAACGAGACAACTTTTTAAACAGAACACCTTTGCATGGCAACCAAGCAAAATATCCCGTTACATTGGGGTCATTCCATTCCAGCTCAACCAGAGCCAATGCCCAACTGTCTCAGATTTTGCTAGAAATTCACCTGGGGGTTTTCAGGCACGCTGAGTTGAAAATGCTAATCCATTTTATTTTTATTTTTTTGGTCACTTTTTCACTTTAGGTTGACCTTTGGAAAATTAAAAAAAAAAATCAGTATTTTTATTCAATTGGAATTTTACTCAGTCCTGTACAATTATATAAAAAACTTGCTTACTATCTATGAGAAGATTTAGTTTTGTGTTCTCTTACAGAGAAATTACAAACAACCAGGTAAATTACAGGGAAAAAAATAAATAAAAATAACCGAGTAGGATATATTTTAGTTTTAACAGAAATCAAACCGATATTCAGGGATACAGTAATATTTTTCGTTAAGAAAAACAACTGCATCACACTCAACTACCGTTTTCTTTCCTCTTTTTGTGCCGCCTCATATCAACCAAAACACACTCCTGATTCGCTGGTACAGTATTCCCCTGACTTCCCAACTCCCACCTAATAAGCTCTCGTTAACTGTCAGTAAATGTACTGTATTCAAGCCCCCAAAACACACAGGAGTATAGTGCTGCAGATCAGAGCCTCTCATGGCGCTGCTTCTAAAATGCCTTAAATCAAGTAATAAAATATTGCAGCGTTTGTAAGGTATAGTACTATTAATAAAGGCCGCCCTCGTATAATTGCCACTCTCGTTTAAGGGCCGCAGTTATTTTGATCTTTTAAAATAAATGCTGATGCGCCAAATTGAAGTAATACAGTATATATACACTGAGTGTACAAAACATTAGTAACACCTGCTTTTTCCATGAAATAGACAGACGAGGTGAATCCAGGTGAAAGCTATGATCCCTTATTGATGTAACCTGTTAAATCCACATCAATCAGTGTAGCTGAAGGGGAGACAGGTAAAAGGAGGATTTTTAAGCCTTGACATAACTGAGACATGGATTAGGGTTAGGGTGCCATTCAGAGGGTAAATGGGCAAGACAAAAGATTTAAGTGCCTTTGAACAGGATATGGTAGTAGGTGACAGGCGCGCCGGTTTGAGTGTGTCAAGAACTGCAATGCTGCTGGGTTTTTCACGCTCAACAGTTTTCCGTGTGTATCAAGGATGGTCCACCACCCAAAGAACATCCAGCCAAAGGCAGGCCTGTGGTCGAAAACGGCTTATTGATGAAAGAGGCCAAAAGGAGGCTGACACGAATGGTGCAGAACAACAGACAGACTACAGTTAGTCAACCGACAGTCCAGCACAACACTGGTGCCGAAAGACCCATAAAAGAATGTCCAACTCGTCGTACCTTAACATGAATGGGGTATGGCAGCTGACAACCTAACAGAGTTCTACTTCTTTCAGCAAAACACAAGAAACTGCGGTTGCAGTGGGCTAAGGAACGAAAACACTGGAGGATTGGAAAAACATTCACGGTTCCTGCTGTTGTACATGCATCCATCATGCCGAGTGTCAACATTGCAGGCTGGTGGTGGTGGTGTGATGGTGTGGGATGTGTTTTCATGGCACACATTGGGCCCCTTGATACAAGTGGAGCAATGTTTGAATGCCACAGGATATCTGAACATCATTGCCAAACAGGGGTATCCCTTCATGGCAGCAGTGTATCCATCTGCTAATGGATTTTTGCAACAGGATAATGCCCCATGCCACAAGGCTAGGATTGTCCAGGAATGGTTCCACAAACATAACAGTGAATTCAGCTTACTGCAGTGGCCTGCCCAGCTTGTAGAGTCCGTGCCCCGACAAATTGAGGCTGTTCTGAGGGCAAAAGGATGTGCAACTCAATATTAGGAAGGTGTTCCTAATGTTTTGTACACTTATTGTGTGGTGTCCTAGATTTGAGGCGCAGTTAAGATGAGGTCCAGTCTCTGTTCTCTCTCTCTCTCTCTCTCTATTCTCTCTCTCTCTCTCTCTCTCCTCTTCTCTTGGGTAGTAGTATCCGGGGCTAAGGTGAGCCACGGGAGGAGACGTCAGTCAGAGGAAGCAAGTAGGGAGCTCTCTCTCTCTCTCTCTCTCTCTCTCTCTCTCTCTCTCTCTCTCTCTCTCTCTCTCTCTCTCTCTCTCTCTCTCTCTCTCTCTCTCTCCTCTCTCTCTCTCTCTCTCTCTCTCTCTCTCTCTCTCTCTCTCTCTCTCTCTCTCTCTCTCTCTCTCTCTCTCTCTCTCTCTCTCTCTCTCTCTCTCTCTCTCTCTCTCTCTCTCTCTCTCTCAGCAGGCCCAAAAACCCCCAGGTGAATTTTTCTAGCAAAATTTGAGACGGTCAGGCAACAAAATACCCATTTTTTAGTTGAGTTGCAGCAGAATGACCCATTAATTTAATAAAGTCCTTTATTACCACTAACCCATTCTAGTAATTCTTGTATAAAGACCTTTGCATGTTTTAAAATTTGCACTTTAATGACCTCTATGGTAAATTTCCAGGTGAAAATTGCTGACTAATGTGACCAACAATGCATATTTGTACTGTATTAGTTAATGAAACAGTTTCCTATTAAACAATGATATTGTACTATTTGTCAAGGATAGGTAGGTTCTCACTATTCAATATATGATATATATATATATATATATATATATATATATATATATATATATATATATATATATATATATATATATATATAAAACAAAGCTAAAAACTATTCACTTTAAATTTCAACTTCTCCTTTACAAGTCATTTCTGTTTGGGTGGTGTAAATTGCTTTGCATTTCACAAATGGCTCATTTCCAGTTTTAGAATTCATCCAGTTTGATCTGTAATGACCTTGAACACAGATAGTGCCTTCAATAACTCAGCCAATTAAGTGTTACCATCGTACTGTATATTAACTTCTTAGAAAACGTCTATGTAAATTTGGGCAAGTACAGTCTCACTGAACGTACAGTGAACAGTACAGTACATTCAAATGCCTCCACGATATCCTTATCGCAGATAATATTCATGCATAATTAGTCTCCTCTTTACTGCTTAAAAGCTACAGTACATGTATTTCCATTCCTCAAAGAAATATACGAGCATAAGTATAACTGCGGGAGCTGCAGGTGAATATCCACTCAGCCCAGTTAGAGAATTCGCTTTCCTTTTTTTAAAGGCTGACACAAACAAACAAAGATGGTGGTTTGGATTTTGGCTGTGAGCCTGTAGTTTAAAATATGGATACTCTCACAACGTTACAAGATGATGCGATTTAGTTATTCATTTGTTTATTTGAACTGATTTACGGTTCTCTAAAGACCTTTAAGTATACTGCAAGTGAACTCCAACCCAGCCTAAGAATAGCAAACTCTTCTGAACTGCTGGTCCACATTAGCCGCAGGCCGGACACCTTTTCATCTCCAGCTGTTGTTTCCACCCCACCCATCCTCCAGCATGGCTTCACTCCCTTCCAAAGAGCACAATACTAACTAAAGATCACATGACAGGTCAGTTCTAGGAACACTGCTGAACAGCTTGCACTTTGGTAAGAGTCAGTGGGGAAACCAAGATGTGCTGCACTAAGAATCTGTACGAAGAAAAGGATGGTAAGCTATAATCTCAGCACCATCTCCTCTCTATTAATATTCAGAGTTACTGAGGATCAGTTTATGAAATTCAACTGTTACAGCCTTGGAAGGTACTGTACATCCCCTATCATGGCTGTATTACAAGAGGAGAGCTATTAGTAACATAATAACCATGAAAGATATCCAGTGTGCAAGTTTTACATACAGATTGACAAACCCCCACATTACTGGTATGATGCTCTCAATAACTAAAGTGCAAAACAAAGTTTTGTCACAACTGAATAAGCAGTTCTCTAGATAGGAATACATATAAGTGTCAGATACAGACAGGCATTCAGAGAAACAACCTCCATGGACCCCAAGGATTACAACACACTTGATAATGTGAGCTAAAGAAGGTCCTTATCAAGTTTCACCACAACTGGACAAGCAAGTCTATAGATATACTCCATCAAGAACTATACATGACAACTGCCTCCACTACCAGGGCATTATTTGGATTTCCAGCCAATGTCAAAAGCAACAGGATTGAAAAGAAAGGGTGAAGTTTGCCCCCACAATCTTAAAAAAAAAAAAAATGCTGTGTCATTCAAGAGTGGTGCTTGTCAATTTCTGTAGCAGGAATGGAGGATGATCTTCCATGTGGGGGTGATGGCATTATGAAGATAGGAGAGTACTTGTCTTTACCCAGCAGGCTGTAAAGAACTAGAGTATGCTGTAGGAAGGAACTTGGGTGTTTTAGAGGGCAAAATATTTCTGAGGTGTGATGCTACCTTAGCCACATTAATCCTCAGGGGATTTGCTCACTGTGGAAAAGCCTTGGTTTTCATCACCTCATTAGGCAGAATGGCCTTGCCGCTATTACAGAGCAGAGTAGACACAGTCACACTTTCTGTGGTCCAGAAACGCTCCAATTAGTCACACAGGATTATGCAGCCTTGCTCGCTTCTGTAGCCAAAAAAAGTGTTTGTTTGGGTGGTGGCCTGCGTACTGCATACTAGACTAACCCAAAGCTATGCCTGGAATTCACTTCTCAGAGATCAACAGACAGTGCAGACCTGTAGAGCCAAGCACATACAGAGACAGAATGAAATGGGAAGGCATGAAATGATATAGCAATATTGTCATTTATTGCACTGAGAGCCACACAATTATCGCTCAAGTCCAGTAAATTTGCATATACAGTGCCGAGAAAGTTTGTGAACCCCAATGATAATTATGCAAATTCCATAGTTTTACCATGATAGCCTTCTTGAATCAAAACCAGTCTTTTCTTAAATATCCAATAGGGTTTATATTAACCAATTCCATGTCTTTTGAAACAAAATGATGCATCAATTAGACAAACAATGAGTAATTAAGATTCAGGGTATGTGAAAAAGTAAGTGAACACCTGGTTTTATCAGCTCAATTAAGGGGATAATTAAAATCAGGTTTTTAAATAATTAAATAGATTTTCACAGGTGAGTTTGGGAGGCCTCATCCTATATAAAGATCAGAAACTTTGTGAGTTTGGTCGTCGCCATACAGGCGTGTGGAGAAACACCATGCCACAATCAAAAAAATCTCTGAGAATCTCAGAAAAACAGTTACTGATGCTCATCAGTCTAGCAAGGGTTACAAAACCATTTCTAAGGATTTGGGGCTCCACCAATCCACTGTCAGACAGACACTGTCTACAAATGGAGAAAGTTCAAGACCACAGTCACTACCCACGAGCGGTCGTCCTACCAAAATCTCTCATAGAACAAACCGGAAAATCATCAATGAAGTCACAAAGAACCACAGAGTTACATCCAAGGATCTGCAGGCCACTTTCGCCTTGGCTAACGTGAGTGTTCATGACTCAACTATCAGAAAAAGACTAAACAAGAATGGTGTTCATGGAAGGATAGCCAGGAGGAAACCACTGCACTCTAAAAAGAACATTGCTGCCAGTCCGAAGTTCGCCAAAGAGAAAATAGATGATCCATAAGACTTCTGGAACAATGTTCTCTGGACAGACGAGTCAAAGGCAGAACTTTTTGGCCTCAATGAGAAACGTTATGTTTGGCGAAAACCAAACTATGCGTTCAAACAGATGAACCTCATCCCAACAGTCAAGCACCGTGGTGGGAGTGTGATGGTTTGGGGCTGCTTTGCTGCCTCAGGACCTGAAAGGCTTGCCATCAATCAGGACGTTTACATGACAAAGCGTTTTCCGAAAACTGAATCAGAAAAACGATTTTCTTAAAATGTCACTTTTCTGTGTTTACATGATTAACGATAGAAAATCTAATTAGAATTCAACTGTATACATGGATTGAAGTTTTCTGAAAATGTTGTAGTCTATACGATTTGAACAGACCGGACATTTCTGCAACAGAATGGAGATCAATCCAATAACTGAAGTGCTTTATCGAAGTGTTAGGTCTTCAGTTCAAAGATTACTATACTATACTTCTATTCAGATTCCCCACAACGTGCAATCAGCCTTTCCAACAGCTCATTCTGGTCTATATTACCAGTTTCTTTTGCCAACATTATTTCAAATTAGCATGTCATTTTAAAACTGGAAAACATTTACTGCTTCACTATGGGCTATGGGCGGGCTAACAAATACATACAGACTTTAACAAATGCATTACGTTATCCCTAACTAGACAATCTGCAGACTGATGCAGATTATTATTATTTTCTGTTTTCTAAAACCATGTGCAGGAGAAAAGGGTCAAAGTGTGCACATGCGCAGTATGGTATTTCAATAAGTTTTCCGAAAAGTGCGTTTACATGATATACATTTTGTTAGTTTTTGGAATTTAACCAGAAATTTCTAGGTGCCGTTTTCCAAAAACTGACTTTCGAAATATTCCAATACATTTTCTGAAAACTGTGTTTACATGACTTTTGATATTGGAATTAGTTTTCTGAAAACTTAACTTTCCGAAAAATATCGGAATTATTATGCTCATGTAAACGCACTCATTGACACAACCATGACTTGTGCATTGCATCAGAAGATTTTAGAGGATAATGTCAGGCCATCCATCCGTGAGCTGAAGCTGAACCAAGTGTGGGTCATGTAGCAAGACAATGATCCTAAACATACAAGCAGATCTACAAAAGAATGGTTGCAGAAGAAGAAATTCAGTGTTTTAGAATGGCCTAGTCAAAGGCCGGACCTAAACCCAGTCTAAATGTTGTGGCAGGACCTGAAACTAGCTGTCCATGCAAGGAAGCCCTCAAATGTCACCGAGTTGAAGCAGTTCTGTATGGAGGAATGGGCCAAAATTCCTCAAAACTTATGTGAAAGACTAACGAACAGTTACAGGAAATGCTTAGTCGATGCCATTGCTGCTCAAGGGGGTGCCACCAGTTACTGAATTTAAAGGTTTGCATACTTTTTCACACACGGATATTGAATGCTGAATCATTTGTTGATAAATAAATGTTGAAAAAGTATCATGTTTTTGTGTCATTTGTTTAATCAGGTTATCCTTATCTATTATCAGGACTTAGATTAAGATCTAATACCATTTTAGGTATGAAATATGTGAAAATCCTAAAGGGTTCAAAAACTTTCTCGGCACTGTACATGCCATGTAGTCCAGCACAAGCAACACCTCTGAAAGCTCTTCATGTGTTAACAGCACAGGAGCACTTTGAAATTTGGACAGGTTTTACAGTAAAACTGATACTTTGGGTAAACTCAGTCATACAGTACAACATTAACCAAGCATCCCTGGTGGCATAATGTACAATAAGGTGGGGGGGTGTAACATCGCTGGTCTAACGGTTTATAAACAAGAAGCAAAATGGATATGTGGTGCAAGTGGTTGTTAACGGTTAGTGAAATTTGGTGGGAGAATAAAACGAATGTGGCCACAAAACAGTTCATTTTTGTTATTTGACAACTCCAAAGATGGAAGATAACAGAGAGAATCACAGGATACAGCTGATTAACAAATGTGAAGACACTACATCAAAGTGTATGGCCAGTATCATTGATTGGAGAGTATTAAATACATAGGCAGTGAAACAGTTCATTCTTAAATGACAGACCCTTGGACATGACAGAGAATCACAGAATCTACATGTGTACCAAACAAGAAGACAATACTGAATTTCAAACTGTGCTGTTTAATGCAAAAACCTAAGACACCACATGACACACTTTTAACATGCAGGGCTTATTTAACCCTACAAATATGAAGTCACAGCCTCAAATTGTCCCTGACAGACATTCACAGATAAAACATTAAAAAAATCTGACTCATAGGAGGAGTTAATGACTTAAGATAAAACAGGTAGTTTTGGAAGGTTTAAGGAACGAAAGACACATCTCAGAGCACTGTTTCCTATTCAGTCTTCCTAGTTTCTACTGCACTGCAACAATACTATGTATCTGCAATACTGCAGTCAGAACAAGCAAAGAGCTGTGAGGGGTACAGGCAACACGGATTTGACATATTTTATTTGTTATTGCAACGAGATATGTTGTATACTTATAATTAATCTTAATCCCAAAAGAGACCTTCCCATTAACACAAAAGTAGCTCTGCTGTTAATGATGCTTCCTCGGGGCAAGTCATTTACTATGTTGGGCGGTGCGGTAACCAGGCCAACCATGATAGAGTAAATAAAAACACTTTATAATGTATCACATATTTCTTGAATAATAAAGGCTCAGCAGCTACACAGAACTTCAAATACTGAATAGGCCAACGACATTTTTTAAACTACTTTAAATGAAACATCTAAGCTGCAATAAGGTGACATTTTACAACATTCTGTCATGATTTTTTCCCCCCCAAGTTTCCCCACTCCCAGGCTTGTTGGCATAGCTTTAACTGCCTGTGAAACTTATAGTTTAAAATATAACCAATCCTCTATTGGCACAAACCTAAATTCCACCAGTGCTTTTCAGAACAGGCACATCAGAGGATACTGGCTAAACTGACCCAAAGGCATTCAGTTCCATTCCTTGCATATTTGTGGTTGATGCACCACTGCTGTGGTATTTCCAGCGTTAGCCAGCTCTTCCCACACATCTTCATGCTATAGTCTTTCTCTACTTCAGGTGTGTATGAATCAAGGTCCCGTTTCACTGAATACCTCGCAGGGGAGGACTAACCAGGAAACCAGGCCTCTAAAAAGTTAATTTTCAGTGAGAGTCATGTCAGTCACTTCACTGGAAAGGAATGCCATGAATCCTTCATGTTGTCAGCAGTTCAACTCCGAGCCTCCTGCTGCTGCTGCTGCTTCTGCTTCTGCTTCACAGCACACATGCAGGGGCTGCCCTGACACACATTTTCACCTGGCCTTTTAGTTTTCCCAATGTTTTAATTGACTGAATTTAGGCTTAGCTTGTAGAACTTCCAGAAGCTGCAGTAAGGAGTGTTGTTGTTCAAAATTGTAGAAACACATTTTGTTTCTATTTAGCTACCATTATCTCAAATCAGGGCCTACATTTTGTTTATTTTTTTATTTTTTTTGAGGGGGGGGGGGTTGGGGGGGTTATACCAGCTCTGGTATTCGAAATTCTAGGGAGGCACACAGATAAACCACGTAGCTCCTTTATTTCAGTCTTAAATGTGAGGAATTTAGGCATTATTTTAGATTCTGCTTTTTGCTTTGACTATCAGGTTGGTTTAATTTCCAAACTTTCCTTCTGTCATCCAAAGCTGAGGCCAATGTGGTCACAAATTGACCTTGAGACAAAGAATCTCACTTTTGTTGCTTCATGGCACAACACGTGTTGATTGTTGCAACGGTTTGTTTGCTAAATAGATAGCAGTTGAAACTAAACAGCGGTTAGAAAACTGACAATAAAGTCATCACATGAATCCAGTTCTTAAGTCCTTGCATTGGCTGCCTCCTGCTTACTGTACACGCAATTGGAGTGACATGTAACATACTGAACACAGACATTTTTACCCCGTATTTGCTACTAATATTTTTACAAAATTCACTGGGTGACCCATGTTTTAGTTACAGATAGTCTGAGATTCACATTTCCCTCTATTTCCTACTGTACACCATTAAATATCAACAATTGCATACTTTAAACAATTTAAAACCTCTCCACAACAACCACTGGATGGGCAAAAACAAACTCTGATATGCAGTTTACACTGTGGTTGCTTTATAAATACTGTACTAATTTACACCCCCATTTAAAGGAAAGAGTTACTCTTATAAATAGGTGTTTTTCACAGCTCAGTTGGCCGATTCACAGTAAAGGGATGAGCTTCACAACCAACCTAAAAATAACAGTGAAAGTGTTACTGCAGATGAACTCAAGGCAATAATTCTGCACTGATGCGTCATTTAAAATTGCTGTGTGAATTTGTGAAAAATGTTATACTGACATCTCTGAAACAATGTACTTTGGACATCGCCTATCCTTCGTGAGAAAAACACTTTTAATAAATACCAGATATTGGAGTTCAGATACTGAAAATACTGGAAATAAGACTCCTATTGTATAGCAGTTTGATCTGTTCATGGTTTTACTAGGAGTTTAAATCAGATTCACCTGAGCGTGTTACCTACACACTGGGGCTTATCAAGCTTGTATTAAAACCTGGAATGGGTGAAACTGCTATGCAATAGGTGTCTTATTTCCATCCCTGTATTGTCAGTCTGCAAGGTGTTTAAATTATTCTGTGGGACAATGACTACCTCTAGGAGGTGCTGTGGAGACAACAGCAAACTGATGTGATTGGCTCCTTAAAGACCACAACCAGATTGAGGTTTTACAAAAACTTCACCCATAGAAATAAACTGCAGTGCGTGATTTCACAATTATGGCTGCATTCACTTTTTAATGCAGAAGTATGTGTTGTATTGATTTAGTCTTATAATGGTACACTAGTATTAAATACTGCAGAATACTGTAAACTTTTACTGTAGTAATTAAGTGAACATTTTTTATATACAGGTTACATACTGTACCCATGGTAATAACCATTCTGCATTGAAAAAGACAGGTGAAGGTCTATACTTTTGCAGAGATGGAAATAAGACTCCTATTGCACAGCAATTTCACCCATTTCTATAAGCTTGATTAGCCCCAGTGTAAAGATGACCTCAGGTGTGTCTTATTCACCTCAATGTAAAACCAGGAATGTATCAAACTGCTATACAATGGGAGTCTTACTTCCATCCCTGCTTTTGGGTACCTATACAGTACATGTATACAGCTATTCTCAATAAAACAAACTATAAACAGTCATTTATATGGAAGCACTAACCAACCGAGTGCTGACTATAGTACTGTATGAGCTGCCCTGCGAAGCCTGGCAGACCCAGTGTGACAAAAGGAGATGCATCTTTTGCTGTGTGCGAAGGAGACAATTCTGTTCCAGGAAGTGATCGGCAAATTATCAAAATAGTACCTCACTATGCAAATTATCTGACTGTAAATGTTTCATATTTGTGGAGTAAATCGCATTTGCTAATCTAGGTATAAGCTTGTCTTTTTCATTTTTGAAAAGGCTTTTTTGTTGTTTATTTTAATTTGTTTTTTTTTATATTAAGAGAATGAGCCATTGCTTTAAATGCAGGCTTGTCATAAATACAATAATAAGAAGTGGTATCTACAGTAAATATGACAAGCTTCTGTACCCACCATTTTTTGAAACCAAGCACAATCACTGAAAACATAATATTACTAAGTGTTTGCAGTGATGTGATACAGTACCTTCAGTTGTATGGCAATTGCTTTGGACACTTTCTAATGGCTTCAATTCACACCTACATTAATCCCTGTCCAATAGTCTCTAATAACATTCCTATGCATGACCTCATTGGGAAGTTTTTTTCATGTAGTGACCTTGTCCCCTTAGCAACCAAGAAATCAGAGAGCAAAAGCAAAACCACCAATACAGCTAAGAATGGCAGCAGTGAATGCAATACATTAATCCCTGTACCAGACAACCCACAGTTAAAACCATTTCTTTCATAACAAATTCAGTGGTGCAGTCCAAAGCAGAACATAGACAATGATTTCCACATTTTATAATTCACCAGCGAGTACCAACACAGTCCAAGATAAGAGCTGACTTTTCCATTTCAATTATAATTAATCTCCTTATTAACATTATGCTGCTGTGGGAACCTAGCAGCTAATTTTCTGCTACTGCTGATAAATTTGACTGGGCAAATAATGTTTGCCAATGTGCGCACAAAGACAGTTGAAGCTGCATTACATATTACGTCAGAGCCAGACATCACAGAAGTAATGGAAATTCCAATAACTCAGCAAAAGACCCTACTGTAAACGGGAGGGTCTAATTTTAGCTACAATTTAGAGTTGGCAGCGCTAGCAGTTTTCCTAAATATGCCAAAAGCCTGCCAACAGATAGGAAAGACAATGCTTTTAAAGTTCAATATAGGAGACCATTTCCTACCTGCTTCATTGTGGGGACATTATAGATCTTACAAATAAGGCTTAGAATAATATATACAATATATTGTACAATATTTCTAAGGGTTCTCTCAAGATATGGTAAACACACACACAACATGCACATCCTTACAGTAAGCTGTAAACAGAACTAACTAAAACCAAAGGCCTTTCTGCAATTGAAGTTCTTATTCATATTGAAACTACTTTAAACAACAGCCAGATGTCACACAGGGAAGAACCACTGATGGCAAACGATCTTACACATTTAACAGGGTTTGTACATTCCTAAAAGTAAGGATTAGACTCATCTGCTTTCAACACAGTATCATATGACTCTATGACACTATGATTAAAGGTATAATATAAAATTGACATTGCATTGTACTCACTAATTAAGTAGGTTTTAGAATAAAAAGTTTTAGGTTACTGTACAGTTTGTCATCGCTCTCAAGTGAAAGCTACAGCCAAAAGTTTTGCATCACCCTATAGAATTAATTAATTTTGCTTCTTAAAGTCGAATAAAACTTGCTGAAAATGACATACTGCTTTGTAGTCACGAAAAACTAAAATTGAAAAATATTACATTACTTTGTAAAATATTAATATTGTTTGTTTGTCTATCTGATGGTGACTTACAGAGACTAGGCTGTGTGCACTATGCATCAGCTGCAGAGTCACTTTCAACAACGTCTCACCTGAAAGACAGAGCACAAGAGGTAAGTCAGGGTCACACAAAGAGTCAGTGGCTGGGCTGGGATTTGAACTGGAGACCTCCTGGTTATAAGCCTGTTTCTTTAACCACTGGACCACACAGCCTCTAACGTGAAACACTGTAATATCATGGCCTCCAGTAGACCTTTGCGATACCATTTAGTAGTTTCTTTGATTACATGAAGTTAAATAAAACATCTAAATTATGTTCATGTAGCTTTTTTTTGTTTCTTTTTTCAATATGTCTCAAGAGTAGCAGATATGTTCATTACGTTCAGCATTATAGTTTCAACTACATCAGGGTTCTCCCTATGGTAGACTGCCTGTCAAGGAAGCAGGGTGCTCTAAATGCCAGGTGACAGTGGAATGTACTGTCTTAATCAGAAAGCCAGTTATAATACTGTGATCACTGGACTAGCCAGTGTCATGTTTCTCATGAAAACAATTTCAGACATAAATGATTCACCAGCTGGTCAAAAGATAACAAACATACGTGCATTATTTTTCTTGTGGAAATACTACAAAAGCAAGCATGCTTTGGCTTCAACCTCTTCATCTCAAATTGGACGTCCAACAGATTTTCATTTCATGTTTCTCACAGCATCTTTTCAAAGATATAACTATAATCGTGTGAGGTAACGAGACACTCCTCCTCCCACGTTCAGATTCTGCCTCACAGAAACACACTTGTTCATTCCAAATTCACTCCTTCAGAAATGGCTAGATGTTTTGCGCCACAGTTTGTATATAGAACAAAAAAGTGCAATGCTGTTAAAGAGTGTTGTTACAGTAATTTTCACCTTTTAATTAAGAGTACAAAAAAAAATAAAAATAAAATTAAAACAGTATACCACCTTCCATCTCAATGCTGAAGACAGGAGATGACTGGTGCTTCTTAGTTCTCATCTTCCATTTTTCATGTTTGTTTTTTTTACATGCAGTACTTATATACATTAGCACATATTTACCTTTAGCAAAGACTATACATCCTTAAAGTGATTAAGGGGGGCTATTATCAAACTTCCTTCACAAAAAAATAAAATAAAATTGTCAAAATACTATTGAAAATGTTTTTTAATGTTAACCAAGAGAACTAAAATAAACAGTTAAAGACACTGTTTCAGATCATTAGGTTTACAGAAAGTTCAAAACAGTTGCTTGTTTTCTGCAATAAAAGCACAGCAAAGTGGAATAAAGCACAGTAAAACATATACTAGATTTTTAAAACCATGGTAAATTATGGTAAATGCAATGAATAACCATGGGAAATACCATGCAAATTTACAAAAAAAAAAAAAAATCATGTAGATATTTAGGTGACCCTAACTTAACATTAAAGTCTATTTCTTGTGGGTGTTCAAGGTGATTTAATTGACGGAGAAGGGCTAGTACTGACTTTAGGCAAGAGGCCTAGTTAGACCACCCTGCATGGAGCAAGTGGCTTTACGCAGATGAAGCTTTAGGGATTTCCATAGAATTACAACAGGCAAGTCATGTGGGGACTAATGTAAAATTAAACATCAAAATGGAAGCAAGACCCAGGTGCTGTAAATGCAAGAACAGACAAGTCCAGAAGATGAATTGGGAAATTAGCAAGTACCAAGGGCCAGTTATATTTTAGTGCATTCAGCGAACAAACAGATTATTCAAAGTCTAGTGTGGTTTACATAAGCAGAGCTAGGGGGGATAATGATAATAACCGCAAAAGCAAAACTGATAAAGCAATAACCCAAGAGGTCCCAATTCCAACTACTGTATTTATTCAATGATGGAAACCAAACTGCTAGCTCCCTCCCCTCAAGAAGGCATTCCTTCCAGGGCAGGCTTGAGCAATGTTGGGTGGGTGATGTGAAGAAGCTCACACTGTCACTGTATGTGCAATCCCTGCTCTTTCACCGAGAAGGACTTCATATGTTCCTCCAGGCCAAGCCTGTGGCAGGGCAATTCAGGGAAGCTCACAGTATCACAGCTCTCTTATACAGAGACTCTCCAATATTGCAAATCTAGCACATTTCATCAGTCCCAATATTAACTAAACAAATAACAACTATTATTATTATTATTATTATTATTATGATGATGTAGTCTGTGGAATGAAGACAACTGCAAGTGCTCTGTTTCACAGCTATATGTCCTTGTGTTGTCTAAGAAAATTGCATGTTTGAAGAATGAATCGAGATAAAAATATTTTGTTTGATTTTAAACTGGGAAATAAAGAAAATCTGTCAATTTCACCTCTGTATTGTTTTACTGAAATGACACCAACTATTTATCTCCTGTGTTTTGGTTTCTAAGAAACAAATAAAAAACGTAACAAAATCTTAGGTCAATAGTGGATATCTGGTGAGTAAAATCAGCAAGTCTGAACCTATCTGTCTCAGCAACTGAATAATATGGACTATTAGGCCTAAATATGAATCTGTTAATAGCTCTATGAAAAATACTCTAATACAATACCACACGCTTAATTAGCCACTATAACTAGTGGTTAGTGTGTAATTAGATCTGCAGTAAAACCTGGAATCCCTGCAATAGGAGCCAGTATCCACCCCTGAACCCAACACTGAGATACAGCTCCATACAGCTGACAAGAAACCACTTAGTAGCATGTTACCGGTCAACTGTATTTTGACAATCTATTTCAGATGTAATTTACATTTACCAAAAAAAAAAAACAAACAAAAAAAAAAAACAAACGTTATCCAAAAAACCACAACCGTGAGACTTCTTGTTGTGTCAATTATGCATGTGTCAGTTTTGAAAATTCACAGCAAGACAAGGCGCTGCGCACATAAAATAAACCTGACGATCAGTCCAGCACCACTCCTTGTGTTGCTGCGTCTAATAAGAAAGAGTCTGTCTAAGAAGTAACAAACGGTGCTAAAAAAAAAAATAACAATGAAAACCAATTATACGTTACAAGTCAAAACTTTTTTGTGTCAATCTATTCAGCGATGTAATTTACATTTCGAAACAATTTACATGAACAAAAAAAAACAAACAAAAAAAAAAAAAAAAAAAAAAAAAGTTATCCATGCTAGAAAGATAATTATAATTTAGCGTCGCTGATCTGACCACAACCGTGAGACTTCTTGTTGTGTCAATTATGCATGTGTCAGTTTTGAAAATTCACAGCAAGACAAGGCGCTGCGCACATAAAATAAACCTGACGATCAGTCCAGCACCACTCCTTGTGTTGCTGCGTCTAATAAGAAAGAGTCTGTCTAAGTAAACAAACGGTGCTAAAACTGCACAAGTAATATTAGTATTATCACTAGCACTGTTATTGTTCCGCTTGTCACTAGAGTCTAAGGAACTGTCTGTACAAAATGCAATCAGTGGCGCACAACCACTGATCAACATTCCTGTGCTCCGTACATATATTATATGATATAATATATATAATATATATATATATATATATAATATAAATATAGTCTCTCAATAAATACAACTATAGCCTACCCGTCATTAAAAAAACGCAAGATCATGATGCTACCAAGACGGTATCTGCGTCGGATGCACTCCGGGACTGGCTTACCTTATTGAGGGATGGTACCAGCAGTCCCCGCCACTTGTGTGAGTTCTCCTCGTTGAAGAAGTCGTACTGTAGCTGTGGAGTCTGCATGGCTCCAGCTATTTATACACACAGACACAGAGCCAGCCAGAGTTATCCTGTTGTATCTCCGCCGCTTCTCACATCAAAACAGGGAAGAACTAAGCGATGCAGTTCTATTGCAAAAGGCGGGTCGTTGACATGTCAGTCCTCCCCACAAAAATCATGAACATAATATACAGTGCTGAGGTAGTACTGTATTTAATTGGCCCCGTTGTTCCACGATACACAATATAGGATAAAGTCGAGGATTGGACTCCTCAGTTGCTGTTGCTGTACTGTGTGTTCAGTCATACAGCCTTCACTCATTGCTCAGATCGTGGAAAAACAATAAAACGAGCGCTTCCAAGCTGCTTGTTTCCTCGTCAGCTGGTTAAAACATCCGGGTTGTGTTGGTATGATTTCACCACCAAACCGTTGGAATGTGACGATCATTTGAAATAATTAATTCCCTTTTTATTTGTTTTTTTTTTACAACCCCCCGTTTTTGGAAAACAAAAACAAATAAACAAAAAAACAACCTCTTCTATACATAACCGCCCATTTTCACCGAATCTTCACTGCAAAGAGGAAGGCAGGCTCACCTTCTTATTCTCCACAAACTGGATATTAGGGTTTTCATTGTCTGAGGGTGTTATCTGCTTTGTTGTTTTGTCAATCTAATTCCTGGTATTGTGCTTTTTTTTTTTATTTGCAATTCTTTAGCCAAAATGGTTTAATTCTGGCGATTGTTGTGGCTCGGATGCAGTTTTAGCTGGAACAAGGAAGGAGCATGCGCAGTGTGCCTTATTCTGCGTTGCCTGAACCCGAGGAGCTCCCCCACCCTCCCCCACACGGAATGAGAGTGGGGTTGAAAGGGCACAAGGAAATCAGACCGAAGCAGTGGTTCTCAGAGGATGTCAAACTATCGCCTGGCAGAGAACCGGTGCTTGGGAAATAGCTCCACCACCAAATGCAATATATGAGACAGGGAAATGAAGATTGTTATTTTAGCAGGGGCCCTTACATTACATCAGACATCATCTTTATTTTTAGTTTTAATTTAGTAGTGCATGAATCAAATAGCAATTACCAACGCTAGTAGCTTTGTGGTTTTTTGGTTTAAGGGCTGGTAAATGCAATTTAATGACAGACTATATTAATAAATAAACCTTTTTATATGTTAAGTCTATATACTGTTAAAAATGTATTGACAGCAGTATAATAACAGTAAGTGAAAACTAGATGCAGTAACATTTTATGCTTCTCTGTTTCTTCTGAAACAGTAACCTTTGAGACCACGTGACAACTGTCAAATCTTGCGTACCCTTTTAAGACAGACTACTTTAATACTACAAGTCCCAGAAGCCTCTCCTTCACATTTAGTCGTTCGGTCAAACATACCTTTTCCTAATTGGTTGTTCTACAAGATAAGATTATCTATTGCAGTCTTTCAACGTCAATCATTAAAAGTAACCCTCCGCGACAGGAAGTACATATGAGTCATTCACCTATAAAATAATAGTGTTATACCATAACTAATCGGCTAGTATTTTGCTTTGAACTAATCAGCATGAATAAATACATATTACCCGTGTCTGTTGTGGGAACTGTAATTGGTGCCGTTGTTTTGACAAAGTAAGTATCGATTGTGAAGGTTATAAAACAATGCTGCATCAACAAAGCTACCATGCGTGGAAACAAAAAAACGAACTGCATCAAAATAATTCACCTTTGTTTGGCTAGATTACTTTTGTAGTGGAGTCTTTGTTATAACAAACGATAGTAAATAAACACGGACAGACACAAAATATACGGAGTTAAATCTTAGGTGGGTGCAGATATTGCTTCTACAGCTGTCGGTGGACAATGTCAAACAGTTTATTGTCCAAGTTGTTCCAAGTAATACAACATGGGTTTCTGTATTTTATTTCCTATATTCATTTATCATTTTAAAAATTAACTGGAAACGAATGTAGATCGTACAAATACTCTTAAGGGTAATAATTACAGTACAATGAAAACAATATCACTGTTCTTTTTAACTGCATTATTATTTGCTATGAATGCAACATTTAGAGGTTACAAAACTGCACCCCACAGACATTAGACCAGTGAACCTCAGATTATTAATATGGGGTAAATTGTATGCTGTATCAGCAGTTGCCACTAAACCACCTACTAATATGAGTCAAGATTTCGTGGCTTTTGCAATCGGAAACTGAAAAATTGAGTAATTATATAAGCCTGTGCAGGGCCCCTAATGGTTTTGTAGTTCCTAATTTTGCGGGAAAAAAAAATGATGCTAAAGAGCTACAGTGGTGTCAGTTGTAAGGGGTGAAATTTCAAAAAAAAAAAAATTCCAGTACTGAGTTACTCATTTTCAATTATGCTGAAAAAACCCCACCCCTCTTCCAGGCTTCCCATATGCAGCCGGAGGGGAGGGGTAGGGTGGGTGGGGTATTTTGTTGCCAGAGACTAGTAAAAAAAATCTTTTTTTTTTGAAAAAAAAAATTTAAAAATTATTTTTTAATATCTGTTGAATGATTATATAATAGACCTTCCACTATAAATATATGGAAGCTTTGTTGTTATCTTTAATATGAGGTCATCTTTTAGGGTTATTCAGTTACACAGCCAACATTGTATTTAATTTTAGGGATCGTGTAAGTGGTGGTATCTGCCCAAGCAAAGCAAAGATAACGGGGAAGACGGTGGTAATAACAGGAGCAAACACAGGGATTGGTAAAGAGACAGCACGGGAACTTGCCAGAAGAGGTAACATTATTATTGTGCTTAAATGTAGCTATACGTTATCACCGATGGGTTGTTGTATAAGGTTAACATTTTGTAGTAATTTCCAGTTTTTAGGATGCTCACTGCTGCTTCTCAACAGCTCATATCTCGGAAGCCATTTTAGATATGGATTCATCATTTCCACACTTTGCAAAGCTGTATTCTATGATTCTCTTTTTTTGTCTTGTTTTTCCTACAGGAGGCCGGATTATAATGTGCTGTCGAGATATGGTGAAGTGTGAGAATGCTGCTAAAGAAATAAGAGGAGAGACTTTGAGTCACAATGTGTATGCCAGACATCTTGACCTGGCTTCAATAAAATCTATTAGAGAATTTGCAAATAACATAAATAAAGGTAGGTAGGTTGTTCTCCCGTTGCTGAACACCAAAATTCGAAAGCTCTAGCGTATAAAGAAGCAAAAAAAAAAAAAAAAAAAATTCAAGTCATGTTAGAGGTGCTTGTATCAGGTTGTGGTATCTTACAATACCTAATGCTATGGAGACCGTAGAACATACAGAACCACTTCCCTTCAATGGGGAATATGCACTACAGTATGTTTCAGACAGCTTTTACTATATCTGTACAGATTAGAATAAAGGGTTCAGCAACATAAAGATGTGATATCTACAAAAGGGGCCAAGTTAAATGCAAAACTGGGTCAGGGACTGTAAATATTTAATGTAAAAGTTAAACAAGGCACAATTAGGGCAAACTTGGCAAACTTTTTTTTTTTTTTTTTTTTTTTTTTAGTTTAGTCGTTGCCAATTATTTTTTTATTTTCTCCCAATTTGAAATGGCCAATTATTATTTAGGCTCAGCTCACCCCTGCGCTGACTCGGGAGCGGTGAAGATGAACACACGCTGTCCTCCGAACGTGTGCTGTCAACCGACCGCTTCTTTACACACTGCGGATTCACCATGCAGCCGCCCAGGAGCTACAGCGTCGGAGGACAACACAGCTCCTGGGCAGCTAACAGGCAAGCCCGCCGGGACCCAGTCAGACTACAGGGGTCGCTGGTGCGTGGTGAGCCGAGGACACCCCCCTCCCCAGCGCTCAGCCAATTGAGCGCTGCCTCTTGGGAACTCCCGTTCACGGTTGGCTGTGGAATAGCCCAGACTCAAACCGGCGACGTCCAGGCTATAGGGAGCATCCTGCACTCATGCAGAACGCCTTTACTGGATGTGCCACTCGGGAGCCCTGGCCCCATTTTTATTGCAGTTTGAAGAAGCAACATTAATAATAGAAAAAGTGGTGACAAGAACAAGATTTCTAAAATATTGTTTTGTATGTGACGTCAGAGTGTTTAGGGCTGTCCAGAAATATCATTTGAATGGAGCTGAAACAACTTGGAGAGCTGTGGCAATAGTTTTGATTTCCCTTTCAGTTCGGTTCTCCCAATTGTTCATACCAATTCACACTGCTGACACCAGCCTCCTCTTTGTAAACCTAGGTCTGTCCTTGCTGTCTCCACTGTTGGTTATTTATAAACTACCATCATATTGAAATTACATTTTTATTGGGTTGCAGAAGAGGAGCGGGTAGACATACTGATCAATAATGCAGGGATAATGAGATGCCCTCACTGGCAAACCGAAGATGGATTTGAAATGCAGTTTGGGGTTAACCATTTAGGTAAGCAAACATTTTATTTATGGATCCATAACAACATTTGATTACTCTGATTTCAGACTGAAATATAACCTCCGGATTTGTCTTTTTCTGATCCTCTATTTTGTTGAAGTTCAAAAGTGGTTGGAAAAATTGCTAACATTCAGTTTTATACAAGAATATGGTTCTGCCCATTAATATTCACTATTCAGATCGGTATGTTTTTCATTGCATAATTCCGTAAAGCAGGAATTCCAGAACTATATTAAGACTGATTGAAAATGATCAGATACACTTCCTTGTTTGCTTCTGGTCATGTGTGTTTATTGCTGGGCAGTACACAAATACAAGCCTTTTTCTTACTGTAAAAGTTATGGAGTGAAGTAATGAAACTTGCCTTATTTAGCTGTTTAACATATTCTAAGCTTGGTGTATTAGTAGGCTGTGTGATAGTTTCATCTGTCATTTTAAAGTTGCTTTTCTTATGTATAAAATCAATGTTGATTAAACTTGGCTTGATCCATCTATCTGTCTGTATGTCGAACTTTCATTTTTACAAGCGCATGCTGTGGATAAAGGCTATGGTAATTTACCTTTTTATGTTATTGATAGCTGTAATTTAAAATGTGCTGCTGTGGCACTTGCATGGTTTAAAACTCATTAGTGTGCAGTGGAAAGGGTACTGTTTCCATATGCTGTTGTCTTTGTGCTACTGTATACGATTGTTGTGATTGCAGCCTGATTGTTTGCATAGCCATCGAAAGAATGTTTGTTAACCCTGCTGGGGAGGTTGCAGTAAACCAGCAGAAGGCCCCACTCCACACCATAGGTGTTGCATTAAACTTTTACAGAACATACCAGTTTGATTAAATCAGTTTAAAAATATATTGCTGCAATTTAGATGCTTATCACTCTTTAATACATTTTAATCTGTAAACCATCTCTCTTTGCCATGTTGGTACGCCGGTGTTTTAGTTCCCCAGTTCTCTCTGTGGCAGACATTGACAGTGCAACAGCAGAGCAGTGGAAATATTTAGCTTTAAAATAATAATAAAAAAAAATCTTTATATGCTACAATGTTAAGCATAGTAAGCTATACAACCCTGAGTACAGGTCTGGGAAAAACATTGACAGCATTTAAAGTAGTTTTGAACAGTACAACTGTATCCTTGTATACTTTGATGCAGAGGGTATTTACATCAGTATGTGGAGCCCAGATTCCAAGACACAAAACTGGAAGTGATCCAGACACATTTTTTAGAATTCAGTTAATAAACTGTTTTTCTGTAATTTCTTGCAGGCCACTTTCTATTGACCAACCTCTTGCTTGATAAGATGAAACGCTCAGCGCCCAGCCGCATCATAAATGTCTCCTCGCTGGCTCACGTAGTGGGAGAGATGGATTTTAACGATCTGAACTGGGAAAAGAAAAAATATAATACAAAGGTGGCCTACTGCCAAAGTAAGCTTGCAAATGTGCTGTTTACAAAAGAACTGGCCAGGCAACTACAGGGTAAGTCAGAAAAGATCTTCACTCTAATGATTTACTGGAATGTGCTTTTATAGTTAGGTCCTGTCGCAATTCACTCCAGAATTTGCACAAACTGACAAACCAGCAATTCAGTCCTAAAGGTGTCTGAATAGCAACTTCAATTAACTGATCTCAATAATTAAGTAATTAACACTAACTACTGGCTAATTAATAAACATTACCTAATAATGAGGGACAATTATGACCATTATTCCATTAATGTGTAGCAGGGGCATCCAGCTTCTTGAATCCTAATCTTTACTTTTCTGATTTTTAATATAAGGCCAATTGCAGGTCCGGCCTGTGTTTCATATCCACCCTATTTGGATGCATAGTTTCCCTGAGACTGACATTGTGAAAGCAACTGAACTTGAATCTATTTATGTGGTCAAAAGTTTTGCATCACCCAGAATTTTAGGATTTAGACAAATTAAAAAAATGTAAAAAAACAACAACATGAACATCATTTTTTTTATTTTTAATTTTTATTTAACATCATGTAATCAAAACCGTAAGCCATAAAGAGTAGTACAGTATTTCATGTTAGATTTCAAAATATCACATTGTTAAATGCATCAGTTTTACACTAAGTATATGGAAAAGTACAAAAAGACTTTAATTCAATATGTTAACATAACATTATTCAGCAGGTTTAATTTGGCCATATTTGTGTGCGTACTATCCTATCTAGCTATCTATGTAGCTATCTATATAATGCACACACACACAGGTGTCCCCCTGGAATATTTTAGCTCAAGTCTGAGTTGTTAATGTAAATAAGGTTACAAGAATTATTATGCAATGAAAAACCATGTTACCCGACCACGTTTAAACACCTTGCCACCCCCCCCCCCCGAATTAATTCTGTAGATGCCCGTGTGTGTGTATATACACTGTATGTATATATGTATATAGATAGATAGATATAGTGAAGGATTTCACTTATTACAAGTTCGATTGCCCTTTGTAATCAAACCCAGAAACAGAAATTGAAGTGTTTAAGCACTTTAGTTTATTTATTATTTACAGAAATAAAAGAAAAATGAAATACAAAAACCTAATGCCCACATGGAGCGCTAACTGAACTTTCTCTGTCCTAACTACAAAAATAAACACTCAAAGGTTTCGTACTGTACCTTCTATTACCGACAGCCTATTTCCTTCACACTGACTGCCCAGAACAAACCATTTGTCTTGTTTAAATACCTGCATGCTTACTACAGACAGGTGACATCAATTGAACTATAAAACAGGTAATCAATTCAATAAAATAACTTAATTACACCTGTGGCTGTACAAACACAGCCACACACACATCTATCTGGCAGGGACAGGAATTAACCACATCCCTGCCAGCCACTAATATGTCAGACGTAGAGTCTGCTGAAAATTGAAAATGAAATCAAGTTAAGATATGCCTATAGGTGTCTATGCTGACTGGCCAAAAAACAAACAAAAAAAAGTTAATGTAAAATGTAAATTAGATTAGTCATGTATTCAAATTCCTGAGGTGACAGTAAGTGTACAATGAATCAAATGTTACATAACCCATGAAAATGTTAACTATAATTAGATTTTCATAAACATGGCTGGTTGCCTCAAGTTTCAGATCTGGAGCATTTAAAAGCATTATTAGTGTGTGAAATGTATGGTTTTGTTTAAAAGGTACTGGAGTCACAGTGAATGCACTTCACCCCGGAGTAGTTGAGACCGAGCTTGGCAGGCACACAGGGATGCATCAGTCTCAATTTTCAAGCACAGTACTAGGTGAGTAAACAGTTTTTGACAACTTCACTTCGACACAAAGAACGACTGTTCAGCTCTTTCACAGAGATATCTTAATCAATTATCTTTCGTGTTTTAATAAAGACTAAGTATTCTCACGTTTCTTGTTGAGTGTTTTTGATTAATTGCATTGTGTCAAACTGCTCATCGCAGTAGTAATAGGGCAAAAAGCCCAGGGCACTTTAAAATTGTGAAGTCATCGACTTTTTTTCTAGTGTGGGCCCAGCAAGTCACTTGTTTACACTTAGAACCCACAAGATGTGCCCGCCTTCATGTGTTACACCCTGTATACAGGAGTGACTGTGGCTTGCAGATGATGGAAGACATTTACTAATAAGTTCAGCCAATTCAAACAATATTGAATGTAATTGTTTTCTCCATATGAATTGAGCACTACTGCAAGATACACATCTCCTTAGAACTCTCATCTGTTTATAGCAGTATTGCAGAGAAGCAGCAGAAAGTCAGTCAGTTGATTTGACAGTTTTAATTATATTAACATATTCACCCCATGACAATTGATCTTAGAAACTCCCTCATGTTCCTTTCAGGGCCTTTGTTTTATCTGCTAGTTAAATCACCAAACCAGGGTGCGCAACCCAGCATTTTCCTTGCTGTTGCTGAAGAAGTTGATGGAGTTTCAGGGAAATACTTTGATGTCTTGAAGGAGAAGGAGCCAGCACCCCAGGCTCAGGACGCAGAGGCGGCTCGTCAGCTTTGGCAAATCAGTGCCAGGCTTGTGGGCCTGGAAGATGCAGCAGCAACATGACAGCTCAGAAGTGCCATTAGCCTTCAGATCTCTCAGAACCAAAACCAAGCACAAGCAACTGCCATTGCTGATAACAGCTGAAACATTACAGATGGAGAATTATTATGAAGATGATAAACCTGTGTGTAAGCCATATGTGAACAGTCAATTATAATTTGTACTATGATTGGTTAAAGCTTCAGTGCCTATAATTTACACAAAAAGTGCAAATTATTGGTCTTCCTTAACACTAAGAGTAGTTTTAGTAACAAACAATTAGTAAGGATAGTCCACTGTCTGTATCTCCCCCTCCCTCATCAGGGATATAATCCCACTTGCACCAATGTTTGTCCTAGTTCCTTCTCATTGCCACTTGCTGTAACCTATTTGTTAATGAGTGATTGGTAGCCATCTAGTGTAGGATGTAAAAACTGCAGTCATTGTTTAGTGCCTCTTTCCACAGTTGCCATCATAATATCAACATACATTTTCTGCTGCAGAAATTGCCAGTTATAACGAACTGACATTGAGGTACTGTAATCAGGTCTTTTATAAAAGTACAAATGATTGTTTATGTTCTGCTTGCCCACACAAAACACGTATAAGTTATGCCTATTGTTTATTAATCGATAATAAGAATGATGAACAATGTAATCTGTTTAATACAACAATCAAGCAGCTTTTTGTTTTGTTTTTTTAAACTAGGCTGGGAAACCACTTGCAAAGCATAAAATAAATAAATTGAAAAAAATTGAAACTGTCCACATATTTAGTTAAAGTCAATGATTTATTTACCAGACAGTAAAGACCCTTTCACACTGTCACTCCTACCTGGGTCCACATCCGGGTTCTGGCTATCCGGGTCACAATCCTGCATAGTGTGAAATCACGTACCTGTGTAACCCGGGTCCCAGCGACCCACCTCAGGATGTGGGTTGACACACTTTGAGCCGGGTTGAGCAAGACAAAATACTTGATGGCCATTCGTGAGCCGACGCAATAACCAACCGACTCGCCTTCGTGAAGGTTTCACTTCTGCAAGGAACGTTTCTGTTTAGACATATTTTTGTTGCTTGAGACACACCATGAGCCAGATTGCAGCAGAGAGACATTTTTGAGACATTTTCTCAAGAGAAGCTTGGATGGAAGCGTCAGTAACAAGCTGCTTCCAGGGCATCGATACATGTAAACAATCTAATTATTCACAAACGATATTCAATACACACAGAAGTTGATTTAAAATAATAACTCACATTTTATCCTTTCAAATCAATACATATCGGGTAACCAAATCTTGAAATCCATTTATTTTCCATCTTTTAAACGCCTTTTCTTTCCCTGGGTATTTGCAATACAACAGAATTACCGTATTTCTTCAAATTTAAGACACGCTTTTTAAACCAATTTTTTTCTAATCAAAAATGTTCTGCTTCTTACATACTACTATAGAGTTAAGGGTCACGTTTTGTAGAGTAGCAAGCTGTAACAATTTAGAAAACAGGAAAAACAAAAGAAGAAACTTGCTTGGAAAAATCTTCTTTTAAAATGCCAGATGTTGGTGAAAGATGGTCGACCTTCTAATTACAAACAAACAGGAAATTAAGTAGCCTATTTTTTTAAAATGCAAAAATAAATAAATAAATAAAAACTCATCCCATGCCTTTCTTTACTAAATTAAATGTCCTGGTTGTTTACTTATACTCTGCTACTTTGTTGAGCATTTAGCTATAGAGATTTAATTGTATTCTGTGAATCTTATGATAGGAAGTGGATTGACTCTCTGGCAATCATCTTTATTAGGATTCCAGATCCTAGGCTGTGTGGTCCAGTGGTTAAAGAAACCGGCTTGTAACCAGGAGGTCCCCAGTTCAACCACTGACTCTCTGTGACCCCAAGCAAGTCACTTAACCTTTTTGTGCTCTGTGAGACGTTATTGCAAGTGACTGCAGCTGATGCGTAGTTCACACACCCTAGTATCATAGCTTGTAAAGCACTTGTGATAGTGGTCCACTATGAAAGGTGCTATCTATATCTATATCTATATCTATATCTATATATATATAGCTCTGGAAAAAATTAAGAGACCACTGCAAAATGATCAGTTTCTCTGGTTTTACTATTTATAGGTATGTGTTTGGGTAAAATGAACATTTTTGTTTTACTCTATAAACTACTGACAACACTTCTCCCAAATTCCAAATAAAAATATTGTCATTTAGAGCATTTATTTGCAGAAAATAACTGGTCAAAATAACAAAAAAGATGCAGTGTTGTCAGACCTCGAATAATGCAAAGAAAGTAAGTTCATATTCATTTTTAAACAACACAATACTAATGTTTTAACTTAGGAAGAGTTCAGAAATCAATATTTGGTGGAATAACCCTGATTTTCAATCACAGCTTTCATGCGTCTTGGCATGCTCTCTACCAGTCTTTCACATTGATGTTGGGTGACTTTATGCCACTCCTGGTGCAAAAATTCAAGCAGCTCGGCTTTGTTTGATGGCTTGTGACCATCCATCTTCCTCTTTATCACATTCCAGAGGTTTTCAATGGGGTCCAGGTCTGGAGATTGGGCTGGCCATGACAGGGTCTTGATCTGGTGGTCCTCCATCCACACCTTGATTGACCTGGCTGTGTGGCATGAAGCACTGTCCTGGTGGAAAAACCAATCCTCAGAGTTGGGGAACATTGTCAGAGCAGAAGGAAGCAAGTTTTCTTCCAGGACAACCTTGTACTTGGCTTGATTCATGCGTCCTTCACAAAGACAAATCTGCCCGATTCCAGCCTTGCTAAAGCACCCCCAGATGAGTCAAATTTTCAGCTTTGCCCAACACCTGGTTGTCTAATGGTTAGCCGGAGACCTGGAGAGGCCTACAAGCCACAGTGTCTCGCACCCACTGTGAAATGTGGTGGAGGATCAGTGATGATCTGGGGGTGCTTCAGCAAGGCTGGAATCGGGCAGCTTTGGCATGAATCAAGCCAAGTACAAGGTTGTCCTGGAAGAAAACTTGCTTCCTTCTGCTGTAGGAGGACTGATTTGATGGATGTCAAGCGATCGAAAGTGGCAAAACCAAAGCACTAATCATTGCTTTATTATGTATTTAATAATATGAAGAACATTACAAGTGTTCTCATGGGTGAAAGTACCACTGATTTGACTGGTAATACGACTTCTTAGACCGCACCCTCATATTTGCAATTCCTGGTCTCTGTCCTAATGTCCTTATAAAGTACAGGCCATCATGGAATCACAAGTAAGCACATGTTATGGCACTGCCCCCATTCCTTTGGAGATTGAAACTATAATACTGCACCTGTAGATAAGATGTTAAAGGAGGGACCAGACACACAAGTACAGTATGTAAAACCAGTTTTTATTTTACAGTATATACATAATGCATTTCATATGATAGTGTTACTATGTTAATGTTGCAGACAAGAAAAAAAAAGTGAATTGATACACCTTTATTTAGGCTGTGGAAATTGTATGCAGTGAAAAAACCTACAGTGCACATTTTACTACCGAGTTGAAAATATTAAGTCTTAATCAATCCACCACCAGACAGATGCTCCTTGATGCATAGTATTTCATATAGCTCTGCACGAGGTAGAAACACCCAACACATTTTGGCCATTGCTTGACAGTATCTTTAATTGAAAAATGTATTTTGGCATAACATTTAAAACATACATCAGTTAAGCTTACACTTAAGCTACATCCAAAAGTAAGGAATGTTGGTTTCTCCTTTAAGAGTGGTCTATAAATCTAAATATTTTGAAATACTTTGAGAAGTACTACATAAACATGTTCTGCATAATTAAGACAACAAAGAACAGTACCACTGGACAGCCGCTGTACAGTTCACTTCACCGGGCATTGTTACAAACCTTTGTAAAGTCTACTTTTGGGAAAAAAAAAAAAAACACATTAGTAAAAGCACACATTAGTATATTGACAAGAAGGCCACAGCCAAAATGGCCTTCTGTTCAATACATCTGTAGAGGTAACCAAGGCCACTAAACTGAAGTCAAGGCCAAAGTGTAGTAAGCTGTGTAATTTTGCTTCGGATTCAAACAGAAAGCTAATTACTGGCCACAGAAAGCACAGTTTAAAATTAAGAACTATTTATTTATTTGGAAAATGCTGTTTGTCAACCAGCATCCTAGACAGGGCTCCAGGCTAACTTTTTGTCTTGTCAAATCCAATTGTTGGGTGCCACTTTAAGAGCAAGTTGGTTGCTACCACATTCAAATTGCTTAAAATATAGTGATACTAAAAGCAGTAACTTATGGAAGTACTCACTTGTTGCCTCATTCTGTTGAATTGCTAATCTATGCAGCTGATGACTGCAATGAACTCCACATTTTATATTTGAGATATTTTGCAAGTGTTGTGTAGGGAATTGGTGAGCGCACCTTTAATTGTGTCCAGTTGTGATATGGGAAATAGCATGCTACAGCTGGCATGCTCAGTGTTAGTTAGTGGAGTTCTGGTCCAACAACATGTAACACAGCCAGCTCTTATGTTTTTTTTAGTTTGTTTTTACTGTGTATGTAACCATTTATTGTTTCAGTACAAAAACAAGTTTAAGTTTCACTGAGTTTGTTCTGTTACATTAAATACACCACAGTAAACAGAGTATCATATATTTGAGATATTTCCAAACCATTCTTTTTCATTATCACAAACTGAAAGCAAAGTTTAATGAATGGCAGTTTTTCTACTGCAATCAAGTAAGCTGCAGTAGATTTCATTTTTAATTCACTAAACGTTTCCAAATTACAGCCCCAAATATTTTTGTGTTCTGTGTCACCTTAAAATGGTCAGTTTGAGAAATAAACTCAGTTTTCCCTGTAGCAGCTGACCCTGCTTTAGTACAAAACGCACGCTACATACTGTTTTTATTATGGTAACGTCTAAATTACCGAGCCAACATTGTAGCGCGCAAAGAAAACCTTTTTTTCAGCTTGATACAGTAATCTTTTCACTTCTGATTATTATTATTTTTTTTTTAATATATATGATTTACTTTTTGCTGAGTTTCAGCCCTTCATTTTAGTTATTTTCATTCTCTTAAGTTATCAGGGCACTGTTAATGGCTGATGTCCAACACAAACCTTAAGTGTATTGTTATTTTTTGTTGTTCTTGTTCTAAACATTTTGAATGCAACGTTTTACTTTAAGCTACATTTGTAGGCAACAGTACTCGCACATCTTTGGTCACCACCACAACTGCTGGTGTTAACACAGCACTTCTGGACTTCCAGGCATTTGTATTCTATCCTGACTGTTATCGTCTCTCCGTGCTTCAGTTTAAAACATGTGATATGCCAGGGCTTTTTTCCCCTTTACAGAACAAAATCATAGAGCATTCAGAAATATTGATACAAGTGTTGTGTATTTAACTGGTGTGACTTCACCACGCAAAGCACGTAATCAGGTTACTGTTTGGATCCAAACACTTTAATCCAGGCGTTTCTCTAGTTGCTGTAGCTGAAAGAGCACTGCAGCCAGCATTGCCGTAAATAAACATACATTTTTAGGGGCATTATATATATGTGTGAGTGTGTGTAATTTTATATTATATATATATTATATATATATATATTATTATATATATATATATATCTATATATATTAATATATATATATATATATTATACATGTGATTGGTTATTTTGGAGTTATGAATTACAAAATATACAACAACAAAAACATGGTGCAAACACTAAAATACAGTAGTTATATATTTGATGAGGTTTTCAGTTTTTCCTGACTTTAGGGCTAAAATTAAACAAATCCAACTCGATGATAAAAACAACGTTAAACCTCAGATCTAAATACAACGTTCAAACTCAGACTCCTCTGAGAATTCTTGCCGCAGTGAGAAAGTCAGATGGACAGTTCTATGCCAAAAAAAACCAAAACAACTGTAATAACTATGGACTTCAAAAACATTAATTTCTTGACTGATTCATAAAAGAAAAATGGACTGCAGACCTCGGCTGATAGTAGGAAACTAAAGGTCCCTCGGGAAGAACTATAGCTAACTGCAGCTCCGGGCATTATAGTCCCGTTGGTAACTATAGTTCCTCCCTCGGGGACCATAGTTTCCCACTATACACCTCCTTTTTTTCACATTTTAAATACTTTTGTGCAAATTTAAACACCAGTGTATATGCCTCGGGATTAAAAACACAAGCGATTAAAATGAATAACGGCTTAGAATAAAACATCTATGGTTAAAAGGACTAGATTACATGATAAAAATCCGTCAGTGTTAGTACGACAGGCACGTTGCTATTCTTTTCAGCTGAATACCCAAAGTGTCCTTAAAGCAGTACTATCTGCATCACTCACACCTTTACATCTGTACAACATATATGCACTATTATCTACATTAAGTCTTAGTGTACAACTTCACTCGTATGAAGTAACTTGCTCCAAAAAATGTTTGTTTGTTTGTGTGTGTGTATATATATATATATATATATATATATATATATATATATATATATATATATATACACACACACACACACACATACACACACAAATATTACATAAGCAAATTAAGCACATGTGTGGTAAACACGCAAGGTACTAGAAGCTGCGGCAACAATTAGTTAATGTCCTCTGCTTCTTTCTTACATGCCACAATAAATAAAAAAAAACAGCATCCAATGCAACCCGAAAAATGCAACTGTAGTAAAATTCCAAGAATTCACTGTTGCTGAAGCAGTAGTGTCTGTCTGACTCCATTTTTAACGTTCATTGCTTCTTGCCATGCTAAATTAATCAGTAACTGTTTTCATGTCCTGCCAAGATATACAGATTGCTGTTGGCTGCAGGGTTGTCGGTGGGCCTGCTTTCCAACACCACCACTCTGCAAGAGAAATTAAGAGAAATGAAGTTCAATTCATTTTCCCAGGTCATATACAGTGCCTTAAAGTATTCAGCCCCCATCCCTTTTTTCACATTTAAGAGTCTCGCAGCCTGGGATTTTGATGCATTAGATTGGGAATTTTTATTTGTAAGTCACACCTTCTTCTTCACAGAGTCACCCCCCAAAAAGAAAGAAAATAGTAAACAATAAAATAATAAAAATTAAAAAACTGAAACGTCATCATTTTTTAAGTATTCATCCCCCTGGGTCAATACTTGGTGGAACCACCTCTGGCAGCTATTACAGCTAGTAGTCTTTTCAGATAAGTCTCTATTAACTTTGCACACCGTGATGGAGCAATATTTGCCCATTCCTCCTTGCAAAATTGCTCAAGCTGTGTCAAGTTAGTTGGGGAACAGTGATGAACACAAATGTTGAGGTCTTGCCACAGATTTTCAATGGGATTAAGGTCAGGACTCTGACTGGGCCACTCAAGGTCATCAACTTTCTTCATTTTAAGCCACTCCAGTGTTGCTCTGGCAGTATGCTTTGGATCACTGTCCTGTTGAAAGAGTCTTTTGGCAGAGGGGCGCAGGTTTTTATCCAGGATTTCTCTGTATTGTGCACCATTCATCCTCCCATCAATCCTGACAATACTGCCAGTCCCTGCTACTGAAAAGCATCCCCAAAACATGATACTACCACCGCCATACTTTACGGTGGGGATGGTGTTACCTGGCTGGTGTGCAGTGTTTGATTTGCGCCACACATACCGCTTAGCGTTCAGACCAGAAAGTTCCACTTTAGTCTCATCAGACCACAAGATGTTCTGCCACATAACTGCAGTATCTTCTATATGACGTTTTGCGAACTCTTTGTGGTCAAGGATATGGGTTTTTTTCAGCCAGGGCTTCTTCCTTACCACTCTCCCATAAAGGCCCTTTTTGTGGAATGCCTTGGAGATTGTTGGTACATGAACATCATCGTCCATCGCAGCCACTGACTTTTGTAACTCATTCAGAATCACAGTTGGCTTCACAGTAGCTTCTCTAAGAAATGCCCTTCTTGTCCAGCAACTAAGTTTAGAGGGGCGGCCTGATCTAGGCAGTGTGGTGGTAGTTTCGTATTTTTCCCACTTCTGTACAATGGACTGCACTGAGCTCCGAGGCATGTTCAATGCCTTTTAAATGGTTTTGTACCCTTCCCCAGATTTGTGCTTCTCTATAATCATATCCCTGACTTGCTTAGAATGCTATTTCGTCTTCATTTTGATTCTTTCTTTTGAAAGTCTCTACCATACTGTGGGACCATACAGAGAGAGCGGTATTTATCCTCACAGATTAATTTACACAGGTTGACTCCATCAACAAATTGTGTGACTTGAGGTAATATATTGTACCTGAGCAAATTCAGGCTTGCAATTACAAAGGGAATGAATACTTTTTTAATTTGATAATTTCCGTTTTTAATTTTTAGTAAATTGTTGAAAGCTTTTGGAATTTTTCTTTTGATTTGACATGGTGCTCAATGCTTTGTAGATCAGTGGGAAAAAAAAATCCTAATTTAATCTATTTCAAATTCTGAATCTGACTCTTAAATGTGAAAAATGGGATGGGGGCTGAATACTTTCTCAAGGCACTATATTAAAAAAAATAAAATAATAAAAATATTTGAGCATCAGCACTCAGAATAACTGTCTATATCATAGCAAGACTAGTTACATAAATACTATTTGTTCTTTAAATATCCATGAACCACAGGAAGAACATTTTAAAAGGGAATATTCCTCCACCTTGTTTGGTATTTTCTCTTTTTGCTCACCTGTCAGAACCTAAGAGCTTGAAGATTCTTGTATTATCAGAAATCTCCTGGGTGATCTGGTATTTGAACAGAAATAGAAAAGGCTTAGTAAATCTCAGTTAACAACCAGAGTGAATAATGTGGTGTGTGCCTTTTAAGTAGAGATTTTCTAGACACCTCACCCCACCCCAAAAAAAAAAAAAACAGCACTTTACAAAGACAGGAACGATAGTTCCTCGTGCCAAGTTATCCGCGAGAACTGCCAGACTGACAGACTATACAGCAAGGATAGTTTACGTGTTTTCAGGGTATTGGCGCAGCAAAAGTAAATCGACCAAAAGCACCATTTCACTTTTAATTTGTAGTTCCCAACACTCTTAGGTGTTAATGAGAGAAATAAGGTAAAAATGTCTCTCCTCATCCTTTCTCATTTTTTTGCAGACCCCAGGCACTTTTAACCACGCATATGTATATTAAAAGACATCCCAATTTTAATGACAATTAACTTGTTTTGTCAACATGGAAATATACTAAGGAATGCACTTTTTGTGACGTCTACAGCATTTATATTAAAATTATTTATTTCTGTTTTAAAAGGGAACATTTGCCTGCAAAAAATATATTTTTATATAATATAATATAAATATAAAAAATGTCCAGCATCCATGGGACTTGAAACTATAACCTTCAGTTAAGGTTACATAACCGTCAGCCACCCCCCACGCCATTACTTAGCATGCGAAGGGGGACTGACTGAATGAGTGGGGAGAATGTGTGTTGTTGTTTTCGGGGGTTGAAGAGCATGGGTGTGACTGGTTGATGAGTCAGGCAGCGGCATGAAATGACGGGAGGTTACATAAGAGGGTGCATGAGCCTGGGGACTGGAGACAGTCCAGTGCTGAACTTGAATGAGAAACTGTGGGAGCGACTGAGCAATCGTGAGAGCTGTGACTGGAGAGAATATGGAATGAAAGTGCCAAGACTAAAACGGAGGGTTATATATATATATATATATATATATATATATATATATGACACACACATATAGATGGCAAGATTTGAACCCTAACTAGTCATACTTTCACTACATAACTACTATGCTACACAGATTCACATCTTAACCCTTTCAACAGACTAGGGAATTATTTACGCTATCCAAATGGTAACACATTGCCTCAGTATAGGTTCAACAATTTTGCTATTCCTGTAATGTACGTGTGTGTGTTATTATCTATTAAGTGATATCTGAAACAAAAATACATTGGGAATGTGAAAAAAAATGACAAGTTATTAAAAGTGCTCAGCCATTTAAAGTGGAGATATCAAAAACACAAGCTAAGTTTCAAGAAACCATTGGGGCAACCTTGCCCAGCACAAAGCAAATAAGCACAACTGTAAAAGCGGTGGGGGTCAAGGTTGCTCCAGTTGTTTCTACTAACTTGGCTTGTGTTTTGTCAGGCACAATAAAAGTGGAACAAACTTGCACCAAAAACAGAAGCCAAGTTAGTAAAAACGATTGTTCAACCTTGACCCCCATCGGTTTTACAGTTGTGCCTACTTGCTTTGTGCTGGGCAAGGTTGCCCCAGTGGTTTCTTGAAACTTGGCTTGTGTTTTTGATATCTCCACTTTTAATAGTTGGACACTTTTGATAACTTGCTGTTTTTTCACACATACACTTCATATATCCTTATGAAAATCATTTTTTTGATATGATATTGATATGGCTGCTAGCCACTATAAATTATAAGGTCCTTGGCCTCTGGCAAGCCAATGACCTAATTTTTGCTGTTTAATCATTTTGGTAATTGTAAATACACGGCATTTAGAAATTTAAAACCCCCAAATAAATACTTGAACACTGATTTTTTTTTTTATCTGGAATTCTATTTATTCTGGATTTAAATACTATTAATGAAGAGTGTTTTAGGATCTTGTAAGTGCAATCAAACCTGGACTGAAATACTCAACCTCTATAGAACCCCCCCCCCATCAAAATAACAACAAGACTTATGTTTTTTATTTCAATATTTACAATTCTGCAACTAATGTTGTGTTGTATCCAATAATTCATTATTTAAAGCAAGTTAAAACTCAAAACCCATTTGCACAAACCCCACAAAAATACAGTAATGGGGAGTGTCAGATTTTGCTGTATTGCTGGTGTTTCTTCGTACCTATGTGAGTGATACAGTCATGACGCCTATCATGTTTCACACAGAAGTCTGGCAGTATTCACTGTAGACGTTAATTACTCTTGATCTTTTAGATGGAGTAGAGTGACACTTTTTGTTTGATTTGTGATTCCTCTATTAACTGATAAGTAAGGCTGGGATTTTGTCACAGAAATTTGTAATAAAAAGCTCAAGCAGTCACAGTAAATGTGTCCAAAATCAGAGGGGGAAATTGTGTGTGAAGTCATGGGGATGAAATTTCAACCTTTTTTATACCTACATAAACATAAAATTACTCTGTGTATGTAGGAAAAAATAAAACGAACTAATCTAAATATATATTTATTACTGTTTTCACATCGGGTTCATGTTTTAATCCTGTAAACTGGTAATCTTCACAACATATACAACCATAAACAAACGTTTGTTTTACATAACATTTGGTGGGGTTTCTACAGGACAGCAAACAAAAACTGTAGGTTTTACATACCTTTAAAAAATAACATTTGAAGTTCAAAAAGACTGTGTGCATCTGATGCTTCTGCTGTGGTACAGACACAGTTTGCAGTTATTTTACATTTTAGTTTGTTTATTTACATATAATTCTGATACAAAATGTTGTACATTTGATGCCTTTTTGGCACGCCGGGCATCCTGATTTTCAGAAAATGATTACAGCAAGAGTTGGGAATCTCGCTTCCATGTTTTTTCCAGAACTAGTAAACGTTGCATTTAATTTCACTGACAGCTTCAGAGTAAGCACGGTATTTACGTTGTGCTACACAGTTGCCTTCAAACAGTAGAATCACTTCAAACACTTCTCTCTCAGCTATGCTGAGATACTTTGCCTAATTTGGGTCAAAGAAGACCCAACAGGCTTTTAAAAATGCAGCTGCAGGTTGACAAAATCGGGCAGTAGAGTTGCACTGCATGTATGTTTAAATTTTTTCAGCCCTGTCAATTGATGGAAAGTGTGAATGGCTACATTGCAAAAGTAAGGCAACCAAGCTAGATCAACATCATTAGCTAAACCATGAAAAAAAATTAAAAAATGTTTGGTTAAGGTGGAATTTCAAGTTGTGGTCGGCAAACTTCAATGTTCAACTAAAATCATGGTATCCGTGACTTAATCCCAGCCTTACACGGACAAGCAACCGAGTAAACGAGCGATTGATAACAATAGCAAGGCAACATTTGCATAGCAGTTTCTGAAGGACCCCTAAACTGGTTACTAACCAACCCGGCTCAGAGCTTTTAATATGTCAGTTAAAATGCCACAATAAAAACTGTCAATGAAATACAGTATTACTTAGGAACCATTAAGTCATTAAAAAAATTGAACAGGAAAAAACACACAGGATTGAAATAATATTTCATAAACATTCAGGGTGTACCCATCATTTATTTAATGAAAATCGTAGTATTATACCCCTTCGACGTAGTGCAGTAGCAGAACCCTCCAGAATAGTAGCAGTTGGCATCTCTGTATTCTCACTTACCTCGTTTGACTTGAAGCTTCTTCCTTGCATACCATGTTTCCAAAATGCCAACACACTGTCCTGGAGGCAAACTAAAAAGTACAGTTAGTTACATATTGTGATTTCAATATTTAAAATATTTTCGGTTACTATCGTTAAAGTAGATCTCTATGACCTACACATACATTATATGAGGGATACATGTAGAAATGAAAATGTGACAAGTACCACATACTGAACTCTCAACTAATGGTTTGTGTGGAACCATGTTCCAAGTCCCCCTGCCCTTCAAAGAAACACACCCCCCACTTAAGTATTACCTGGTTGTACTCATAAAAATTATAATTATTTTTGAAGTTCACTTACCTATTGCCTCAATTTGAAAATTAAATGTTAGCTCTGCGGAGAGCTTTCTGCTGGATTTCAACCTCCCTTGTAAATTCACAATTTTTATACACCCTGAGGGCGAGAAAGGAAATGGAGAAAATTAGGATACTGAAATTATATCTAAAAACAAAGAACATAAAAATCACATTCCAAAAGCAGGTAGACAGTCAAAAACTTACGATCAAGGCAGACTAAAATTGTGTCCCTCTCCAGCTGGGTGACATGAATTACACAAGATTGTGGTGTATCTGGAGAAGAAAAGATATATATAGTATAAATATTAACACTACTTCACTCATCAAACCTGTTTCTGGGATTTTTTTTTTTTTTTTTTTTTTTTTTTTTTTTTTGTTTTTTTTTTTTTTTTTTTTTTTTGTCTTTTTTTTTTGTTTTTTTTTTTTTTTTTTTTTATTTTTCTTTTTTTTCTGAAATTATATCTAAAAACAAAGAACATAAAAATCACATTCCAAAAGCAGGTAGACAGTCAAAAACTTACGATCAAGGCAGACTAAAATTGTGTCCCTCTCCAGCTGGGTGACATGAATTACACAAGATTGTGGTGTATCTGGAGAAGAAAAGATATATATAGTATAAATATTAACACTACTTCACTCATCAAACCTGTTTTCTGGGATTAATGCCTATTGTTAGACATGTGTTTTGCTTATATTGATCTTTCATTACGTGTTAATTATATTCAGGTCTATTTGTATCATGTCATCCAAGCATATTTTTATTTTATATGTATATATTATTATTTATATATTATTTTTTATCCCGGTTCATCGCTGTAACCCCGGGCAACTAGGGAAACAGAAGCTGAAACCCCTGTCCTCCGAAACGTGCTCCTGCCAATCCGTCATTTTTTCGCACTGCGGATCCACAGCGAAGCCACCAGACCTATAGTGCCGGAGGACAACACAAACCTGAATGGCTCCAAGGCAGACCTGCAGGTGCCCTACCACAGGGGTTGCTGGTGCACAGTGAACTGTGGATTGTCCTGCCAACCGAAGCCCTCCCTACCCGGGCGGCGCTCGACCAATTGTGCGCCACCCCCAGGAACCCCCGGTCAGTCAACAATGACATAGTCTGGATTCGAACCTGTGATCTCCAGGCTATAGGGCGCATCCTGCACTCCACAAGGGGGGGCCTTTACTGGATACGCCACTCGGGAGCCCCATCCAGGCTTTTTCTTTTTTTTTTTAAACTGCAAGCATGAGATTAATAGTATTTTACAGTAAAATCCACTATGCAGTTGGCAAAAAGATGTATGGACCCCTCATTAACATATTCCCGTTGCAGATGACAGCTACTGTGTATAAATAGCATGCAATTAAAACTAATGTGAAGGGTGCTCAATTTCCTAAATTATTATGCATTATACATTCACTATGTGTGGTGATAGATGGACTTTCAGCATTATATGTAACGTTAGGTTATTATCATAACCCTGGTCCTCCAAAACAGAAATGTAACCATTACAAAATGGATGTTTATCTCCTAGTAACAAGTCACTAGGGCTAAAACAAATGGGAGGGAGAAACTCACCTCTATGTCTATGTTATAAGTAGGCTTGCTACTATTTGATTTAAAATTTTTTTGCCAAATCGATGATTAATATCGACGTTTATTTTAGAAATAATTTACCGTTTTTTTTTCAATGTTTATTTTTCAATTCAAGCAGAGAATGGGTGAAATCAACCTTTATGCTTTAAAAAAAAAAAAAAAAAAAACAAACCCAAACTTTTTATGCCATTGAAAAACATTTCATTTAGCAAAACCCCTTTATCACATTCAACATGCAACAAAACCACGGTTACCAACATTGTAACTGAAATGACGTTTGGTCACAGCTGAACTATAAATTTAAAAATGGTCTCAAATAAACCATATGTAAACGCAGCATATAAAAGTGTATTACACAGACCTTTATAGCATAAATTTAAGAGTAAAAATAATATGCACAGAACAAAACATTAAATAGCTGAACAGAACTAACTTATTATTCCGAGTCTGAGCTCCCCCTCGTCCTGCCGTGGAGACTTCAGCCGTTGGGCAGAGTACTCTGCTCAATATTCACTAAGTGTTTCTCTTGAGCCCCATTTTCAAATCAAACTAGTAAATGTCACTGTTTACTTTAAGCAAAAGCTCACATACACCTTAACCAGCTAATTTCAAAAGCAGGCGTTTTGAATGACAGGCACTGCAGCTGGCAAATGAGAGCATTCCAGAACTTTCATAACAGGGTGAAACTACAGTACTAACGGACCACTGAGATGACTGACGGCGATCCCCAGACATTCAGAGTGGAAGAGGCGGGACAGACAGCAAATATAAAAACTACACAAACAAGAGATGATTTTTAAATGATTATTTTTGGTAAGAAAATAAAAGAATAGCAGGTGGTTTTACCAGCGTTTATCGTATATTAGTGTTATTTCAGGGAATTTGACATTTAACTAGCTTTACCGGTTAATACTGAAAAATGGCAAGCCTAGTTATAAGGGTCAATCCTGAAGCAGCCATTAATAATCTAGTTTCAAAGCCAGGGTTTTGTGGTTCCATGAAATTCAGTCCATAGAACCTCGTAAAGGTATGTGAAGTAGCCCACACCACTGCATTGCAAATGTTTGTGACAGATGCCCCCCTGGAACAAAGCCCTTCAAGTTGCCATTCCCCTTGTGGAATGGGCAGTGGGCTTGAGGGAGCAAGTCAGCTCATTCATAGGTAGTCCTAACTGTGTGTTATCCATTTAGTTATCCCATAGCAGATAAAAAACTGTTCGGACTGCCTCCACCTTTTTGTCCTGTCAACATAATACGCCAGTACCCGCACAGGGCAGAGCGTATGGAGCTGCCCTCCGTCAGACTGGAAAGGAGGTGGATGGAAAGCCTCCAATTGCACAGATTGGTTGATTTTCTTTTTTTTTTTTTTTTTTTTACACAGCCCACAGCCTGTCTCTTCAATCTGGAGACAAATATTGGAGCTGCTGTTGTGAGGGTCTGTGGTTCTCTGAAAGCGATTTCAACAAACAGGCCTGGTAAGCTACCAGTATGATGTTGTAAATACCCAGCTTGTGGCGAACGCACCGGCTGAGTAAGCACGCTTGAAAATCACCTCCGAGAACCAACACTGCGTGTTAGGGAAGCTAGTGTCCTTGGTCAGGAGCACTAGATTAGGCACTTGTACCAGAGTAGCAACAGATGCCTCTACGTCATGCAGGCTGTACAGCGCGTCCATCAACCAGGAAACAGACTGAGCTGTAGCCAGGTGACCCCAGGAGGATTTTCTCTCAAAAACAGGTAGAGCTGCTGAGCAGGAGAGTTTAACCACAAAGGAGGTTTTGTATGACCACTTCCTCAGTAGAGAATGTCAACTCTTGTTCGCCCACCTCCTCAGAGGCGGCAATGGACAACACATCATCCTGCTGCCAGTCTGTGCTTGTAGCTCCTTGGGCAAGCGGAGCTGTGAGCTCATGCAGATGGTCTGCAGGCAACGTTCCGCGTTGGTACGGTACATGAACCAGAGTGGTTCGGTTCAGTGATTTACACATTGTTGGTACGGTACGGTACGGTGCGGTAACCTCGTTCCCTGTTCAGTACGGGTACTGGTTCGGGAACAGAGCGGGTTGGTGTCCTACAGGTCTACTCTGTTTGTGTTACCGCAGGAAGTAGTATACAGGGATTCCCACCTGCATAAGCGTGTGGCAAAACCACATAGTCAGTACAAGACTAAGGGATGCCTGATGTTAAAGCCCTAACAGCTTAACACCTAACACCAAGACGGTAACGAGATACTGTGGGAGAGACAACAAGCAATCTCAGCCGACACGCGCACGCGTATCTCGGTCCACGCAGAGCTGCTGATCCCAGCAGTTGTGTTCGTGTTTCTGTAAAAAAGACAGAAACACACGAGAAAAAAATTCACAGAAAACAGTAATAAAACAGCTACGGTTCAGAAAACAATAACATAGTTTATGAAACCTAAATCTTTAATTTTGAGGAGAGCACAAGTCAGGCACAAGTTGCTTGGTCCCTGGGAAGGGCGTCGGCTTCATGCAGGGCACAAGAGCGCTGCGGAATGTAACAAGCAAAAGGCTGTGTGCAAAAAAAAATCAGTGCAATTAGTAAACTAATACATCAATAATTAACGCATTAGTGTAATACACAAATAGCGAGTAATATTTGCAGATAAAAGCAACAAGTACTCATCTACCTATGGCTCTCCCATCAGATTCAGTCCTCTGAAAAGAAAAATGTGAACTGCGCGGGCATATGCCCTCGGGGGCTGGCAGGACTGTGTCGCAGGCACTGCGAGCAGCTTTGATATATCTATTCAGGTTTTGGGGTCTACGAGGTAAACTCACATAAGGTAATAATTACATTACATACTTGATAGGGAACTACCCCAATTCAGGCACCAGCAGTTCTATTTACCAGGATCAAAATAGATTTCTACAGCATGCGAATAGTTTTGTACTGAATACACAAACCTGTTTCTGTAAACCATGAGGATGTAGAGTTGGGGTTGACATTCTCAAACCGCACCACCTGGTTGAACTCTGTTCCTTTACTGACAGCAACGCAGATCAAAGGGTACTCATGCTCAGGAACAACCAGCATTTCAAAGACCTCAAGTGGACAAGGCAAGGGGAAATCTATGTTCTATAGCAAAAAATAAATAAATAAATTAGAAAAAAAACTAAACACAACAAAAAACAAAAGAAACATAAAAAGAACTGTAACATACCTTGATCAGCATAAACTTCTGCATTGATTCAACCCACTCCAATAGAACAATACTGGACTGAAAAGCTCCGCAAAGGTATTTGTGTCCTGTGTAAGGATTCCTCACTACAAGCAAAAAAAACACAAAAAAACCCACTATTTGCGTATAACAATTGCATGACGGTCAAAGACACTACTCTAAAGATGTTCTCAATTATAAATCATCCATATTCTAATGGCATTAATGTTTATTCAGTTTTTTTTTTTCCCCAAAAGGATGATACAATATTTAATTGACTATGTTTAACACAGTTTATTTTTCTCATTCCATTTCTGTACAAGGGTTTGACAACCGACCTGTTGAGGAGGAATTTCTGTTAAAAAATCCTGCACCTTCAAAAATCTCATTATAAACATGCCTAGGGTATAATTATACTTGAGCCTCGTACATAAAATAATTACTGTGTGCTAGGGTGAATTATGGCAAACTATTTATATCAAACTGACGTGTATACAGCGCCTACAGAATATAAACTGCTCATCAGACACAGCTGGGCAAGAAAAGGATCTGAAAAGATTAGGCATAAAATGCAGATTCAACTTACCCACGCAACACTTTTGGCAACCCTTTGTGTCTGGAATTTTTGTGGAGACTGTAAATTTCCTAAAAAAAAAATCAAAAACAAACAAGGAACAAAAACAGTGACGATAATCTCTGATTTCTATAAAGTACAAACTCTAGTTCTGCCCCAGTGTAAATGCAGTCCTGCTTACCTAGGAAGAATTCGGTCTGGAAGCTTGTGTGTAGGAATGGCAACAGGCAATTTTTGCATTTGCCGAGCATATTCAAAGAGACCTACCAAATTATGGGAGTAAAGCTGGGAAGCTTTCCCTAAAAAAAAAAAAAAAAAATCTACAAGTTATTTTTCCACATTTAGAAACTGTTTACCTTTGCATCATTTATGTTTACAATTGAAACATTTTTTTTTCTTCCAAGCTCAGACATTTACTGAATTAACAGAAAATATTTAACAAGATAAAAAGCTGGGATCCAAAAAAATCACATCACAGCTTGTTAATCCTATAAGGTAATGTAATATATGCACAACCTACACCATATAAAGATACTTATATTAACTGGTGAGCAATTTTGTCAAGGGGCTCATCCAGTGGAGCAACAGAGCTCTACCACAGCAAGAGCAGTCAACAGCAACACATCTCCACAATTCTCTAGTGTGTACTTGATAAAGAAACTCTCTCTCATTAAATGAAGTCTTACCAGATATTGAAAGTAAACAGTTATTCATTACATAGAGCCACGTACACCGTCGTGGAAAAAGCTGCAAAAATAAAAAATGAAAAAATGATCTTTACATGTACGTTATACAAATATGCTTAAATAAAAATAAAAAATTTAAAAAGTTGAAATACACACCTGTTCCATGGAGGTCTCGTGAAGCTCGTTTAAGTTTAAGGTGTAAATGCCTTCTTCTGCACCAAATACCAAATACTGGTCTAAACAAAAATAGAATAAGACACATTTTTACATTTATAGAACACCCATTTTGAAAAAGGAATTTGTATTTATTGTGTATAACCGGTTTCACAGACTACCTTATCTCATGCAACATTAGATAGTCCGAGACTATTGCTAAACTGGGTTCTGTGAAACCAGCCGATAGCATAATAAACTCTGTAGATATCTAGTCTTATGGTATGTGTTTTGTATTGTACATTACGTGGAGCTGAAGAGTATAAATACCTCTTGTGTCTGGATTAATCCATGATGTAGCACAATGGACTTTTAATGGACACCCATTGAAGACCTTAGAGAAACATGCACCCATCTGTAGAATTAAAAGGAAAAAAAAACAAAAAAAAAACAACTAAGCAGCACATTGAAAACCAGCATGCTGGGGCCCATTTCATAAAAAGCAATTTGCGGCAATTCGCAATCATCTGGCAAACAAAAAATTGGGTTTCATAAAAGTTTCGCAGAGCTGCAACATCGCTGATTCTCACCAGAAACCTGCGACTGCCAGATTGCAGCAGCAAGTAGCAATTTTTCTGTTTTAGGACATATCATTGTGCTCATACTACTAGGTATACTATTATTACAAAATTATTTACTTAAAAGACGTGCAACCCAAAGTTATATGGGTGAAAATTAACAGCAAGAGGCAAAGTCAAGTTGAAATACAATCATATACCAAAAGTACCAATTTACTCAGTATGATAATGGCATTATTGGGCCTTGCTTTAAACTGGTGACAATGCCGTGCAGCAATTATGTGGATAATATTATAATAATAATAACAACAACAACAACAACAAACACGATTTCCATTACATGAGAGTAGAGGTTGAACTTCATGCTGATTTGAACTCGGCACTCGCCAAGATAAGCACCAGCTAAGACATAGCTTTGCAGTAAACTAGTGTGATCCATCTGCATCTCCAAAATTAAATGTGTACAATAATTACGTTAAACACACAAAACATGACATATAAATAAAATAGACCAAACTCAAGTGACAAAAATAGTGCCAAGTGCCTCCTCCTCCCTTCTAGATAAAAACTACCTAAAAGAAACCCGCTGATCCCCAGATCATGGAAAAAAAAAAAACACTTTCCTCAATTTGTCTCAGCTACAGTTCACCACAGCAATAACAAAGCTTTGTTGCAGCAGCCACCTCCAGGTTATTACCTGCCCCACAAGTTAAAATAATGAGGCTAAACACAGCTTGATCATCAGGCATGCCCCCTAATAAAGACTAATAAGTGTCAAAGTAGCGAGTGTGCTTTGCTTTCCTTTGCAACCCTGCCATTGTGTATTTACCTAATCGGTCACTATGCCTTAAAATTGATTGCTGAGTTATAGATTTCCCAAGAGTGATCACAAGCGACGTCACCTGTGAAGTGTTTTGTGCAAACGCATGCAGTGACAACCTCTGCAACATCGCAACCTTACTACAACTACATTGCAATCGCAGAACTTTTATGAAACTGGACCCTGCAGTACAGGCAACAGTTTTAGAATGACTCACCCTGTTGATATGTCAAACAAAAAAAAATAAATCACAAACTAAGAAAAAGTAATTCCAGTTTCATCCAACAGATGGCAGGCTACAACAAATAAATACTTTGCTGTGAAAATAAACTTGGTAACTGGTTTCTGCATATACTGTACAGTGAAAACGTTTGTTACACTTACGTGCACTTTTGGAGTTGGTGGCAGACCATTGCTTAGTGGTTTCTGTAAAGAAATAAAATGTTAATTGTATCAATTGACATACTTGCATGAATACTAAAAAAAAAAGTTTGACAAATAAAACAAACCACTACAAACATTCTGCTGGAATTGGGAAAACTTTTGTTGCTTTTGCTATGCATGTTTGTAGTCTTAAATTATGAAACTGAAGTAGAACAATTTGGCAATTAGTGTGTGTTTCTGTGTGTAGTTCTGGCTTGAAGGAATACAAAGGTATGAAACCCCAACATCTCTCAGTTTCAACAGGGTTGTGCACATACTGTGGAAATGTCTCACACAATGCACAAGGTGTAGAGACATGACCTTAAAAACATGTTTGGATTAAAAAACAGGTTCCATGATCCCATTTCATGGTGGTAAATGGCTCCTGATCGATAACCAAAAATCAAGAGAAATGGAGTACATTTCAAGCTTAAATAAGGATAGTCTAACTCTTTGTTCCAGTTGGGTTCTGAATCAGTTTGATCATATTTGGCCTTCCAGAAAAAAGGGTTTCAAAGATTTGCTGCATCTTCCCAACCCCTTTTCTGACCCCTCTGCCACCCCTACTTGGGGTCCCGACCAACAGTTTTAGAACTGGTCTAGTTAACAAATTTGAGGTGTGGCAGAGATCTACAATGTTTAACTGTTTAAAATGGGAGTTCTAGTAATTTTGTGCTTTTTTTTTTTTTTTTTTTTTTTTTTTTTTTTTTTTTTTAAGAGTAAAGATGAAGTTGATGTATACATTTAGTGTTACCAGTAACTCCTTGTCTTTCCTTAAAGGGACAGCTGGAGGCATTGTAGTTTGTTTTGCCCACGGCCGTTGGGGAGAGCTTTCTTTTTCTCCATTTACTTGTGATGCATTCACTCCATTGCCTGTAAAGAAAACCAATGAAACTCAACAACTCTGAAACAGTCTAAATGATCTACATAACAGCCCAAAGAGAAATAAAGTACAATCTGGCATCCAAAGGCATAACATCAAGTTAATTAGATGTCTGCCAGATTTATGCTTTTAACGTTTTACCAAATAATATTACATGCTCATGAAGGAGTTTATATATTACATATATATATTATATATATATATTATATATTATTATAATATAGATCTATTCTATATATATATATATATCCGTTTTTACGGACAATTCTCATTAATTTGTATACTAAACATATGAGTGTATGTCTAATCGGTTAGCAAATTTACCCAACTATATAAGGGATTATAATATTTTGACCATTTTTGACTATTATTATTATTTATTATGATTTATTTATATTATTATTATTATTATATTATTATTATTATATATTATGTTATGTTTTACATGTTACAATATATTTAAAGTCATATTATATGTTAGGGCGCTGTTATTTGTCTGGGTTTGTTTATCCAAAAAGTTTCTAAATTTTTAAGTAACACAATCGTAAGAACTATGTTGAACCTTCTTTAAAGTCCAAAAGACGAGGGGTATTAGAAATAAATGCCCTGTCTCTGACAGAGTTCAGACGAATTTTAGGGACAGATTAGCATTTTCTGAACTCAGAAAACAACTAGGGAGAGTCTGCAGATCTTGAAGAAGGTCCAAAACCACATAAGGCCTTATATGTAATAAGAACTTTAAAATATTATTATTATTATTATTATTATTAATAATAATAATACCAAACGAATGGGATGGATGCAGTAATTGTATCAATTAAAAGCAAAAATTACAATTTTTAATTGCAAGATTAATCGTGATTCATGTGTTTAATCACTTGATAGCCCTAATTAAAACAGCTGGTTTTAGTTTGTCAACTCTGTTATTGTGTAAGGAAAGGCCTTGTTCAATAGCATGTATTTTACAGTAACATTAGAATTTAAAAGAAAGCATGTTACTGCAATTACAGGAAGCAAATCATTAGTGATTCGTATATTAAAACAAACCACAAAAAAAGAGGAGACACGGGAATCTGGATAAAGTACGGCCATTCATTTGACTGCATGGATGAGGAGATCGGAAGTGGAACTGCCCTGTCTAAAGGTCTCCGTTTGCCCTTCTGCGTCACTGGTGCTTGAGCTCATTACCTAGGCTGCTGAGTTTGTGTGGGGGGAGCCGGGGAGGAGGAGGTCTGGGGGGACCATGGGATGCTGGTCTGACAGGACTCTCTGAAGCAGGGCATCGTTTAATGGTTCCCTGGTTGTCTTCCTCAACAGGGTGTTGACTCTCTTGGGGGATGTAGATAGATTTCGGCTGAGGGAAAAAAAACAACTTGTAATTTTACATAAGGAAATATCAATTAAATGTATACAGCACTATCGGAGGGATACAAATAATAGTGGTGTTTAACTGTCATTGATCAAAAGCTGAATGAATATAGTTTTCAATCAAATCATCATAAACAGGGGGGGGGGGGGGGGATTAAATCTTCCCCAGATCTACAACCTATTCTTGTAGCACAAGATTAACTCTTCAGCTTATAATACATAACACAGCAAGAAGGTTTTAAAAGGCAATAAAGCTTGTATAAATTGAAACTAAAAACTACATTTGGGGAATATAATATTCCAATGTAAAATGATACAAGGGAAACAGCAGCTTTAATGAAGTGAAGCATTACCATAATGCATTTACAAACCATTCAGTGCTCAAATGTGTACTGTATTTACTCACCAAAACCCAGTAATATTATTACCAACTCAGGCCAGGAAGATGCAACACCTTTTATCAAACAGCTGAGGGTGCCAAAAGTTGAACATATATTGAACTACTTATTAAGTTTATGCTTTTGTCATGGAGATCACGGAAATCATGAGAATCATGAACTTGAAAAAAAAGAGTGAGTAATCTTGGAAATGGCTGTTGAAACACTTTGGATTAGGTGCTTTCTTTAAAAAAGGCAGCGGTGAGCTGGGTTGAAATAAAAAATAATTGGACATTTCAAATTGGGGAGAAAATAAAAAAATAACTGCAGATTCCAAATTTAAAAAGAAATTAAAAAAAAAAGTATGTTATGCACTGAAAATACAAATCTGCAAATATCTGTAAATTGTTTGGTTGATGCACGCAGCATTTACGTGTAGATATAGATCAGCGAATGAGATAGCCAAGTGAGCATGTAAATTAGTGACAGCTAAAATGCAAAAACAACTGAGTCAGCTGTTTTCTGCAGACAAAACAAATGCATCAACTTAGGGGCTTTCTTTACAACATGCTATTTGTTTCAGAATCATAGAAAACTATTAAGCCTGGTTCATACAGCACTTCTGTTGCAGATGAATGCGATACTTCAGGTGCAGACAGCTAAAAGCTGTGCAGCTTTACTATTTGCTGTATGGGACGCATCGTGTCGCAGCCCTTTTGACTGCACAAAGTGGTCGCAGCTGTTTTTTATACTTTGAATAGACTGCATTAGATATATTTACATTTAACTATATGTGCTTAGTTTGTACCTCTATACAAGAGGATTTAAAAAAAAAAAGTGATGTCATTGGTACATCAGTCTTCTCCACCAGCAGAGATTACAAAAGGGAGCATTTTAAACATTTAAAGAAAAGAGGGTATGTGACAGAGAGGTATTTGATGAAAGAGATTAGGAATTGTGATTGACTTTTAGATGAAAGTGGACCACAAGATACTAAATTAGTTTCCAATGACGCCTTCATGCAATCCTTAAAGTGTATGCATTTATTTGTAAAATAAAATAAATCTTACCTTTGGTGGCAGTGGGGGTGGCACTTTCGGTTTCAAAGTTGATATAGTGGGGCTAATAAAAATGTAAAATATATTATTCGGGTCAGTAACAATACAAATGTACATTTCATTATCTGTGATCACAGCAGAAGAGTGATACACAGTTTATTAAAACATTTTTGGATAGTTATGAGAAACTACAAAAAAAAAATGCTTGTTGAAACAGGGTTATTGATCTATTCCCTTTTTAAAAGAAATATGGCACTGTTTTTACTTGTATTGTACTACTATATTTATTTTTTAAGGTCAAGCCCATTTAACAAATCATGATGTGTGACGTGGAGGAGGCAAAGCAAAAACATCACACAACAAGAAGAGAGACATGCCCACAGAGACCACTCAGCCAACATAAAATGACAACAGACATCAGGCTGGCACAGTTGCAGTGAATCTGGAATGAGCGCACAAAACTAGGAAGAGCTGAAGCCTGCAAAGCGGAATGCGACGTGCATGAAACTGAAAAAAAACTTCTCTCGGATTTGGCAAATAAAGACTACAGCTAACTAGAACAGGAAGACTTACTGTTGAGTTTCATCATCATCACCATCATCATCCTCTAAATGTGCCACATGTCCCCTGAAGAGATGAACAACGTACTATGGCTCAGTGGATCTGTCTGGCAGTACTTCAGCTGAGCTAAAATAATTCTGGCATGCACTGCCGTTAGGGCACCGTCCACAATGAAATGCATCTTTTCATACAGCATTCTATTCTAACAAAAAATAGCTGCAGTCCAAGCAAATTAGTCGCCTATTATATAAATTTAACAAGTACTAAGGCGAAAGGGTTCTGTTAGGTTGCACCAAATAAAAGCACAAATGCAGACATTCAGGATTTAAAGAGAGAAAGCAAAACATTTACCGTTGGTGAAGTTCCTCTTCCACTGATTTTAAAAGGCTCCTTTAATATATATTAAAAACAAAATGTAATTGTGTTTATTGAATTAAGACATATATAAGAGCAAGTACCTTGCATTACAAAAACAGTGACGACACAACAACTGCTTGTACCAGGTTATTTATATTTATATACACTGCTGCGCAAAAGTCTTAGACATGAGTGAAATAGCTTGCATCACTTGATTTTCAAAGTGTGGTATCCAAAGCATAATCAACCAAGTACAGAGAAACATCATCTGTAATTGACAGACCCAGGACTGGAAGACCTGGGTTTGTCAAATACAGATGATGTTTCTCTATACTTGTTGATTATGCTTTGGATACCACACACTGAAAATCAAGTGATGCAAGCTATTTCACTCAATGTTTTTCCTTCTTTATGCTAGTCAAGGTTGTTATAATAGTAGAAAACACTAGTGGAGGCTTTGAGTAAATGGTTGATGCTCATAATGCATCAGAGTAGAAAAAGGCAACATGTATAAGATTATATATATATATATATAATATATATATATATATATATATATATATATATATATATATATATATATATATATCTATATATATATCTATCTATCTACACTATCATATATTTCATATATCTATCTATATCTATATCTATCTATCTATCTATCTATCTATCTATCTATCTATCTATCTATCTATATCTATCTATCTATCTATCTATATATATCTATATATTATATACTATCTATCTATCTATCTATCTATCTATCTATCTATCTATCTATCTATCTATCTATCTATCTATCTATCTATCTATCTATCTATCTATCTATCTATCTATCTATATCTATATATATATATCTATATCTATCTATCTATCATATACGGTTGGGACAAAATATGACAAAGCCTAATACATTAGAAAATACTAACATCTGTTTTCTGTCACAGGGAAAAGAATTAGGCATGTTTCAGAAAGAACCACATAATCTTACACAGGCAGGCATGTAAATCAAGCATCAATTAACTTGCTTATCTGTTTTACTGCATTTCAAACGAATGTTTTGAAGTGCATGAGAATTACATCACATTCCTTTTGTACTTTCCACTAAAGTCACTTCGAATAAAATAGCTCATGCTGAATTAAAATTAAACAAACCTTCCCATTACATTCAAAGCATGGCATCTTGATGAGAATCAAAAGGACAGTAATGTCAAGAACTGCACCAAGAATATTTTTTTTGTTAAACAAATGCAGTTCCACGTTTCCACGCCTTTCTTTCTCTTTACCTAACTAATGCTATATTATGATTTAACTATAAAAAGTACAACTAGTCACCTATAGAACACACACCACAAAATGAAAACATAATATGTTTTGGTGGTTTATAAAATATGCTAGGCAACAGTTGTGCGATAAAAAAAAATCCCAACCCCCCCCTCCTCAAAATATGCAAGCCTTGCAACCACGCCTCATCCAAATGGTTAAATGCATTAAGCACCTTTTTAGGATGGGATACAAGCCTAGTATTACAAAGCCTGCTTTATATCTTATTACAGCAGATCAAAAAAATAGATCACACAGCATTTGAAAAACAAAGCAAGCCAGTGGGAAGACATTGCTAATGGTATTAAAGATATGATGAGTGGTTTCCCACAGGGGGACCGCTACAGTTTTGATCCTCCTAGCAAGACAACATTAGGAGGAGCTGTGAAGCAACATAAGAGCCTTAATGGCAATAGCTATACAGATCCTGAACAAATACACTGCAGTTCAGATAAGCATCATGACGGGGCCATAGATTACACTCATTTAAACTTACTTATTTGCTCCAAAGGGCCCTTGTCCATATTCCAACTGAAGATCCTGTAAGAGACATGAAAAGGAAAAATCAGCAAGATGATCATTTTCTTTTAGCACGTCCGATTTCAAAAGTTTAAATCCTCGGTTTAAGAGATGAAAAAAACAAATCTGTATTGACTATTTAAAGCAAGCACACAGGTTAACCACACAAAGTATAAAATGAAGTACAAAAAAAGCACACTGGAATACATCAATACATAACATCTAACAAAAGAATAGCGGTATTAGCAATTAAAAAGGGAGTGAAAGGGTTTTAGAATATTGGATACTTTGGACAGTCAGAAAAACAAACAAAAAACAACAAACAAAATATTCAATGCAAAATGTTAGCTTGGAAGTTGTACTGGAGGATTTGTGCCCATTACAGTGCTGCCAACCAGTTCCAGGGTGCAAAAACACATGCACAAAAAGAATTATAAAAATACAACATTTTAATGGCCTGTGTTATCTCCCTGTTTTATGGCACTAATCAGACAAACTGCCCTTAAAGAACATCTTTACATGGGTATGAAATATCAGTGTTACCTTAAATAATCTATTCTTTTTCGTGTTTAGATTCACTTTGTATCATTTTCTGTTTCATTCACATGTCCTGGTGACTCCCTAAAACTCAGAAGTTGGAATTTGTTGCTGTTGTATTTCTTGCATCCACTAGGGGTAGTGTGTTAATGGCTACATTCTGGTGTATCAGATGTATGTGGATGTTAGCTCTACTGAGGCCACAGTGGTGCTTAAACTTCTTTGTTCTGTAATGACTGAAACGGCCCAGACCAAGTTGCTCTTTAATATCAGTGCTTATTGACAGTTTGAATGAATGTTGCCGAAGAATAAGGAAATAATGCTGGTGGAAATCTTAGTGGTGTTCTATAGAGGGCGAATGTAAAACACATTTTAATAAAATTGTGTTGTCTGAAAACTGCATTTTTCAATAAAGGGTCAAAGACTTATTTTATTCAGACATTTTTGTATAGATTTTTTCTGAAATGTCTTATCCAGAAAAAAAAAAAACACACACACACAAAACACATATAAAATGGTCACAAGAGAAACTGTGGTTTGTACAATGATGGTAAAATATGATGACAAATCTCTAACTTATTTCACTACACCTGCAAATCCACAGTATAACCGGTTTTAAAGTGAAACACTATAAATGTGATAATCATACAGGAATTTCAAGTCTAATAAACGTGACATCAGAAAATTCTTGCATAAGTCTCTGTTATAATTAGCTTTATCTATACTTGGACTTCCATTGTCCAGGTACACTATTAATATTATGCGTTCTCTCAAGCTGTGGAATATGAGGCCCCTCTTAATTTCCGTAGTTGTAGTATCATGACGTATTCAAAATGAGTCCCCTTTCCAGCAGAACACAAGAGATAAACAGTCTCTGAAAGCTGGGTCCACTTATCTGCATTTTCTTTTTTTTAGTTAAGAGTGGCTTCTCATGAAGCTGAAGTGGCTACAAAATATAACAGAAAGGACAACTAGAGGTCAGAGAAGCTAATTCGAGGTCTGCATTGCAAAGGTGGACATTTCAGAATGCATAATTTAAATTAGAACGAAGTATAACTTGGAGAGTAAATACAAAATTAGTACAGAAGTTGTCAATTACATTTTATTTTGTAATGTTTTTTAATTATTTTAATACTGTCTTGTGGCACACAAAATACCATGTGTTAGTTATTTAAATGGCATGTAGGACTTCACAGTGTGGCAACAGTAGGTTTAAGATGATGGAACACAGATTAGAGAACTCAAAAGGGTAACAGGGATGAAGATGATAGTGGAAATAAATTAGATGTACCATATAAAACAAAGAATCAAGCCTAGTTCTAAAATAAATTATAAAACAACTGAATGATATATTATCAGATTTTATTACACAATTAACAAGGATCCTTATACTTGGTACAAGACCATATATTAAAAAAAAGCAGCTTTTAAGGAGAGAAGAGGATTAAGAAGATTGCCCCCCTGCCCACCCCATCTGAAAATAAACTGAGCTGGATTCTACGGGACGGGTGTCGGCTCCTGCCTTCATCCATATATAATCAGTTCTATGCTGGATCTATTTTGGACAATGTCCACTGACAGTGTTGCCTTAGCAGCTTTACTTCCCCGACACTCGATTCAGTAAAATGATACCCCTCCAATCACAGAAGCTGTGGATCAAACAGCATGCAACAGTTGTGAAAAATTAAATATCAACCTTAAAATGTAAACTGACAATTAAATTTGATGTTAAAATGTCTGCTTGCCGTTTATGTTCATTCCTGTTAAGGTCAATGGCACATCAATTCTCCTCCAGTTACCATTTTGCTGAAAACTGCCCATATCATTTGATCACTTGGTGACATTAACTGAAACACTGAAATCTGCCAATATCAAGACTGAATTTAATTAAATGCAACACTACAGATAAATTGCTTACTGGGTGTTTTACACACTGAAAAAATATGAATTATGCATGACATTTAAATGTAATGCGTTGAGAAAATGCACAGCAATTTTGCTGCACAGCTAGAGTTTGCATTTTATCAAGCTTCTTGTTTCCGGCATCTCACTGGTCAATATATTGCATGTGGTGGCTAGAGAACTCTTCGTATAAATGCCAGGACAGGTCATTGTAACCTGCCTGGGAATTGACAGAAAGACATGGCCACTTAGTCAGTTTTTTCAATATTTAAAAAAATAAAAAAAAAGAAAGAAAAAAGGTACGGTTCAATCCACTCACTTGTGCAATGCATGTTTGTGATAGTAAATAAGCAACTGGATTCTTTATCTTCAGGATTTCTCGGCACCATTTGAGCCCCCCTCATCCTAACCTACTGATGTCAACCAAATTTTTGTAAGGTAAAGCTATATAATAAATACAATATTCTGTGTTTGGAGAGAGTTGGGATGCTTTATATTGCTATAGCAATAAGGAATACTACTTAATTGATTATTTGCATTGGTACAGTATCGGTATAGCTTTTTTTATTGGAATTTTTTTTTTTTTATTAGGGAGCATGTCTGTCGACTTGGAATGGGAGAGCCAAGAGACCGAGAAAGGAAGATTTACAGAAAACCAAAAACCTGTAACAGCCTAGTATTACCACTGGAAGGAGACTCAGTAAACACAGTAGCTAACTCCATTGAGAGTAGCAACTTCTTGGACTATAGTATTATTATCAAGGCAGGAGTAAATGGCTGTGAAAATGTGTTGGATTTTTTTAGGGTGGAAAATAAGGAAAGGGAGGTTTTTATTTTAAGATCAAGTTTTTGTACAACATTACACTTAAAATGTAAGGCTGTAGGTAAGGCTGCATACCCCATAAGTTTGCACAAAAGTATATTTAATGGAAGTACTTGTGACTTCAATGTTGTAAAGTCGATTCCCATGCATAGGCTAACTCACATCAAATAGTGAATCATGCGCCAAGCCAATCAAAGTACAGTGGGAGGGGGGTGTGGGGGGGTGGTAAGGTTACAACCAATAAGGATTCAACATTCCCTTTAAGAGCATCTGCGATAGTGAACGGAGGCCATTTTGAAACAAAAATAAATAAATAAAAAAAGGAGACAAAAGCACAAAAATTAAAATGTCCAGCAGCCCAAGTGAGGAGAATGACAAAGCCCCTCAAATAAGGTTAGATAAATAAAATAAGTGATCTATAAGGCTTTGTCTGAAACTGTCTGGCACGTGCAGCATCTGCAACCCCCATCTGCTTCCCTCAAACCCTGTAATCTTTCCTCTGTAAGTTCAACACCACATCCATTACGCAGAGCTATGTTTGCCATTAATAAACCACTCATGCATTCTGTGCCTGTCATGATATACTAGGTCTCTACATTTACTGGTTCCCTAGTCAAAATACACACAATTGACCAGTGAACTGTGTTTCAAATAAATTTTTAATTAACTCAAAGTCCAAGCACTCTTATGCATGCCTGCTCAGACATCAATTGAAACCAGAAACCAGCCTTCTGGGAACTGAAGCATTTCAAATGTTCTGTGGAAGATGAACATGTCTGGACAGCGATATATAACCATCTGATATATGTGGTATCAAGCTGGTAAAAAGTTAGATATAGTTAATGTATATCTTGCCGCCATGTACCATCATCACTTAAAAATCAACACATGAGGGTACATGTACAATAGCACCCCTCTCAACCCACTGCTCCAGATTGTGAATCCTATACTGTGTATCACAAAACACCCCAACAAATGACCACTACAATCATAAAACTGACCACCATGTACCGATTTTAACATTTGATTGAGAAATGTCTTGCTCATAGTTGGTATTAAGCGACAGCGTCTATCAGTCATGTATGTACTGTCTAACCTCCTGCCTTCCCTGTTTGAAAATGACTGTCCTTTTCGAGAAAACAATTTTTTTGATTAGGAAAGTCATACAAGTTTGAAAATTCATTCCTTGCCCTGCCAAGTATTCAACAGCTACATTCTACATTTCCGTATCAACGTCACCATGATCTTTTTTTATCCTGATACTGACCGACTTCCACAACATATAAAACAGCATATCATTACAAATGGCCATGACTCGTTTAGTCAAATGTGGACAAGCAGTTCTGAAGGCAGAACCTTCTTTTGATCTAGTAATCAGAATTCCTGCAAAACTGGGTCACCAAAACCTACATTCTGATATAAAAACATGATTTAAAAAATTGTTCTAACGAATGTCAATACCACGTTTTATTACACTTGGATGAGCAGTTCTCTCAAAGGATGTAAAAACAACAACAAAAAAAAAAAAATTTGAATAGCTACTGAAAAGCCTGACCAGCCAGCTTAACATCTATGTAAACCCAATTTCAAATGCATTTTGTATAACAAGGTATAGTGAGCTTATAGGTACAGTACAACGATTGTAAATTAGTTGTGCAGCAATAAAATTATAATCTCGAAATACAGAAATTGTTTACCAGTTTGAGGAAGAATAATATGAGCTATTTTGGTGTCAGCAAAGCCATTGTAAGTTCTTAGGAAAACTACGACTGTGCTAGTCCAACTGGAACTGAAAACAGAGCCCTTTGTAACCAAACTATTGCTTCAAACACCTTGTTATTTAAAAGATCAAAAAGCATTATACTGAATATCAAGACCAAACTAACCCACAGCTTTGAACGAAGTTTGGACAACAGTGTTATTCACAAACATTTATAAGGTATTATGAAGAAAGCAAACAGAAGAATGACAACACAAACGGAAAGCAGACAAACATACTCAAAGGTGAAAAATACCAGATTAGATCTTGCAGTGTAGTATATTTCTTCTGAACAGTCCAAAAAATCGTCACTGTCGGGCTGTTTAGCGGACAGACCAAGAAATTCAAGTTATTTACATCAAGGCCAAAGCCCAAAGAACAAAAAGGGAGAGGACACGCTTGCCTACATAGTTTGGCAGACACCCGAAACTAAATTACATTTGACATTTCATTAAAGCTACACTAAATGCCCCACCACCAATCAAAAAAGAAAATTAAAGAAAGAACAAGAAACTAGAATGACAATTACGTGCAACAAGAGAAACCTAAATTATAAGGCAGCAGACAAATGAATTCCCAAAAACCTATTTTAGCTACACTGATCAATTAGATTAATTTAAATCCAATTATATGTACATACGCTACAACAATAACTCATTAAACTTACCTTGTTAAAATTCTAAGTTCAAATGTACCAGTAGATCATTTCTTTATTACACTAAGCAAGACATGCTTGTGTAGCTCCATTTAAATACAAAATCAATGCAGTAACACATACAATAATATAGCTTGGGTATAGCCTTTCCCCTCCTACATTTGGTTTCTATCATTCATTAACCGAAGTCTACTGACAGCAATTTTACATAGCAGCCAAATTCTGCATGAAGTTTAGAATTCTCCATTTAAAGTTGCTTGAGACAAAAGGAGGCCTAATTATGAATGAAAGAGATAAATTCAAATAAAATTAAAGAAATGCATACAAAACAAGTAAATACATCAATTTAGCTTGGTAAACTGATAAATTAAAACTGTCCATTGTTTTCAAATTACAAGGAGAGCTACAGTACAATCCCTCACAAAATACAAAACTCACATACAATGCAAGAAGCCACGGTACAGGGTGCGAGATACTTACAAGTTCATGATGTGGTTCAGTTTCCTTTCTCAAAGGGGGATCAAATTTAACCTGTCCAACTGAAGAAAAGAAACATTTTACATTGCAAATTTTCAAAATTACAATGTTTTGGTGTAGAATGGAGGGAGAAATTACTGGTGCACACCCCTAGTGGTCATTTTTATACTGTACTGGCCACAGACCACCTTGCTAAGACGCAGATACTAAACGGTAACATGTGAGGAGTTTATTAGACATGTCATATACCCATGAGTGCATAGTCAGGAATACTTTGTGATTAAGAACACATACAAGATAATACACCTATATTATGCACATTTACGGGTATTATTTTAAAACACAAACTGTATACAAGCAAAAGGCCTTTTACTTGAAAAATGTAATCCTACAATTTTATGATGGTCGCTCAAATCCGGTTATTTTGTTAGATTTTGTTATAATATTTTCTTGTATTGTGTACACAATAAAGCACTCATGAAACTTGTGTGGTTTAGACAATTTTTTTTTGGGATGGCATGATGGACAGCAGCTAATCACTGTAATTGCTAAAACAGAGGGAAATGGAAAGCCAGCAAACATTAGGTTATTATCATAACCCTGGTTGCCCGAAATAGAAATGTAACAATTACCTAGTGGGTGTTTACCTCCTAAAAGACCCCAAAACCTGAATATTATATACCAAAGCTGCTCAGCCGAGCCTGTGACGCAGTGATGTTTAAAGGACTGCACACACAGATCTCAGCATCATTTTTCCTTCAAGTCTGCTTCAATCAAAGGCAGTCGAAGCTGCTGAGCTCCTTTAAAAAACTGCCACACAAGGAATTGAGCTCCAGGGAAGACCGAGTCGATTTTGACATGGGAATCTAAAATAACTGCTAGATAGACCTTTAATGTAGAGGGAGATTTCCCCTCACCGAACAGGTTCTGCAAAAAGCTGCAGCATAACTGCCATAGGACAGGTCATGAGGTCGAACCCACGAGGCAGACGCCCCACTTGTACTCGTACTGGGAACGTGTGGACACTGCTCTGGCATTTTGTAGGGTGTCAATAACCCTATTGGACCTGGACCCAGACGGCTCAAATGCTACAGGCTCGCCGGGTTGCCACCCCTCCTATTTTTGTGCCATCTGCAAAATTTAAACAAGTTTTCTTACTACACCAGAGTCTAAGTCAGTAATGTCGATTAGGAACAGCAGAGGACCTAATACTGATCCCTGTGGTACTCCACTGGTTACCTCACTCCATTTTGAGGTTTCTCCTCTAATCAGTACTTTCTGTTTTCTACATGTTAACCACTCCCTAATCCATGTGCATTCAGTTTAAGACTTTGTCAAAAGCTTTCTGGAAATCTAAATGTCATATGCTTTGCAATTATCAATCGTCGATGTTGCATCAAGCATTTTGAAATAAAAATACTTATTTAGTATGTCTCATTGTTTCCAAACATTCTGCTTAAATTTAAATGGGCTGCCACCACTTTTTATTTGCTTATAACTTACTATTACATGCAGCCTTTGCCATTTAACCAAATACAAGAGTATTTTAATTTCCAATAAGGGAACTTACAATTTATCTCAGAGCGTGTCTTTTCTTCCCTCGCGTTTCTACTTGTTGAGTGAATTCTGTGAGGGACAACAACAGCAGGCTGAAACAAAAATACAAAAAATACACAGGGTTACATTGAGCTCATTCACACTCACCAGGGTAGGTAGTACGTTAAAGATTATGTGATTTATTTAAAATTCAATTATTCTAGTGGGAAGCTGGCCAATCTTTCCAAAAATGGGTTACCAGTAATCCTTAAATTGTTCCATCCTGCCTAGACTACCTAATATACTAGACTAAACAAAATAGGCCAGATCAATTAAATACCGTACCAGGTGAACTGAACAGCATTCTAGAAACCCTTACATTTTGCTGGTTGCCCATAAATATCTACATTATTTAACATTTCTATTAAGTACTTACTCAAGGAAATTATGCATGCAATACAAACAAACCAAGCAGCTTATACTACAAAACACTAGCGCTACATCCTGCTGCATATCCAAAAACTCTACATAAATATTCAGGCAACAATACATGCAATTCCAACATTAACACAAAGAGGGTTTCATTTGTACTATGTGCTTCTGATCTGATTCTGTATATGACCAGAGTCGATTACATTATCTTAAATGTTAAAAACTCACCCGCTACAATTCCACAATTAAGACATGCTTTACATTGAAATCTTTCTTCATCAATTTAAATTGCTACTTAATATGCAATTGAACTTATTATACATAAATACAGCGGTGAAAAATCACCATCGTACATCTCAATCCTAGCATTAACTAAGTATATCGTTGGTTGTGTATTCTTAGATTTGGTGGTTGTTATTTTTTCTCTAAATTCCATTAAACTCTTGTCTTTGTAATAAAAATGGCAATTTCACCTGGCTTTATAACATAGTTTACTTATGTCCACAACGTACAGTATCTTTCTACTTTCCAACTGTCTTCATTCAAAATGATGCAGACCAATATTAGACAATAACCTTTAACATTCTTACTTTTAAATCATTAAAACAAATGGCAATAACAAACATGAATAACCCTCTTTTTAATCCTACCAGGTTTCAAAAAGGATCTAAACACCTTTCAGCAACTGTGACCACTGAGCTGTGAGACAGCAAGCATCTTTTTTGCAAGAAAACACAGGTGACCAAACAATTGTTGACTATCTATAGAATCTCTTTATTCAGTTTGTCCTATGCACATCCAGTTGTTTTCAATCCATACAAAATGACTGACAAACATATAAAAACAAGTATGAATCATCTCTGAATTCTGGCCTTTAAGCCTTCCAACTGGGTTGTGCTGGTCCCTAAAGGAGACAATTATTTACAGCTCAATTCCCTAGAGACGCACAGAAATGTTTCCTGTATGCCAAAGTGACATGCAAAGGCTGCTCACCCAGAAAGGTTTAATCATAAGATGTTGCCTGCTGTTAGCAGGTAAAGAAAAAAAAAAAAACTAACATTTTACAGTGCAGCTCAATTACACATTTACCAATTACTATTTGCTGACTTTTAATGCATTTTAACATAATTTAGCCTACTTACTATGTTCTGTGTATTGTCAGAAGGCACATTATTAACAATATAGCTGGTTCATATTATAAATGGCTTTAAAACATCTACTGTGTCGTCACATTAAATTCAAAATAAGCTTTCCATGTATAACATCAGATGTAGGAGATTTCTATTAAAACTGTTAGAGTTCAGGAATCAAACAAGAAATAAAAAATGGGATTGACTTTCAAAGAGTGATTTGTTATACAGATACCATTTTTCTAAAATCACACACAGTATGATCTGGCTTAAAAGCTAACACTGGCTTAAAAGGTAGCAATGTTTTCACAGTAAAAACTATTTTAAAACTGCATTGGCTTTCAGTCCTGGTGGGACCTCAAGCGCTGTTTAGAGTTTTTAAAAGTACTGGATGGGACTCGAGTTCCATTTACCAAAATGCATGCACCAACTTAAATTAATTTATCATTCTTTGCTCCAGAAAAATAATTCAGGACTGAAAGGGTTAAAGTGAAAATGGTGCAATCGAAAGAACTGCAGTACATATAGATAGGGCTTGAAGTTTTCAGTTTTAACCGATAACTGAAAAATACACCCTCGAAGACCTATTTAGAGCATTCAGTTTAAATTTTTTTTAAACCGATAAACCTGGGCTTTGGCAATATATTTTAAATAATGTCAATCATGTACTACCTTTGTTTATTTAAAGAAACAGCTTTCAGAGAGCAGGCCACGTGCAACGATTGATACTGACCTACGTAATAGAATAAACTTGTTGGAGCGGCTGAAAAAAAACAAAAAAACCACAAACACTACAGCACGATAGATACAGAAGCAGTAATCTGCTACTTCTTAATTCTTGGATTCAAAATTTTACAGCTGTGGACAACAGTTTTGCCTCACCTAAAATTTTAGAATTACATAAAAAAATATTTTATAAAAAAAACTATATGAACATAATTTAGATATTTTATTCAACATTATGTAATCAAAGAAACTACAAGATGATATTGCAAGAGTCAACCGGAAGCCATAATACTAAGGTAACATTATTTAGCAGGTTTCATTCAATTTCATGAAACAAAATGAGTTAATTCTATAGGGTGATGCAAAACCTGAATCCTAAGTTAACCTTTGTATATGTTTTAGTGAAACATACATGCAATTGATTATAGAAATTGAAAATTGATGCGTTTGAGTGGTGTTCATTTTTAATAACAAAAAATAACCGATTTTGCCAACAAACAATAAAAACCGAAACATTCAAGCCCTATATATAGCAAACACATGGCAGTTGATAAAAATCACTCTCACACAGCTGGAAAGTATCTACAGAAAACAATTCCATCACACAGTAAGAAAGGAACTCAAAAAATCAAAGACTCACCATCTTAAAAAAAAAAAAAAAAAAAAAATCCTACTTTACTTTGTTTTTTGAAAAATGGGGGGAAAAAAGAGATTGTTGAAGAGAATTACAAATGTTAGAAGTATAATGGAGACTTTTTACTCCACATATGCCCCACATACTCAAATGTTATATTTGATCTCTGCTGTTATAAGTGGGGTGTTACTTCAATGTTAAGGGTTGGCTGTATTGTGTCAACATCCAGCTACATGGAATATCAGAAAAAAAAAATACATATACAACCTAAATATATAAAATATTTAACACAAAATGAAATCCTATAACATCATTTTAATTACTTGATAAGTCCCACTTTTTTTTATAACCGAGAAAAGAGGGCTTGAAGTTTGTGATGGGCTGTGATTGTACACACGTTCTTAGGTACCAATAATACAACTCAAACATATGTGGTCAGCCACTAAATGACATTACATGCACCACTTCCCATATCATGAAAAGGTAATTTCATTCATCTACAATAAATCTTTGTAGGAATCTCTTAATCCATGTGGTCTTCGAAAGATCAGTGAATTTGTCTGAACAGCCACCCCCCCAACCAATAAACAAAAAAATAATGTCTGGTAAATTTCACTGCTTAAATTTCCATACACATTTCTCAACTCCTGATCCCGACAAGACAGACAAGACTTCCACCAACTATGAACACTCCCTAGACCAATGTATATTGCACAATAGTTCACACAACATTATTATACTGTATAACCTTTGCAGATGTTTGTTTATTGCAATCCTCAAAGATTTTTTTTAATCACTTTTGTATATAAAATATGCAATATTCATTAATTATGACTTTAAAAGTACTTTGCCTATTTAAAAAAAATAAATAAATTGAATCCATCTACATCTCATAAATTTGGATCCACATTCCTTGATACAAAAAGAAACATTGAAAAGGTGACGTACTAGACAAAGTAAAAACAAGAAAGGTTTCTACAAAAGGCCCTATAAAAGCACTACACCTTCATGTATTGAATTAAAAATAAAAAAAAAGGTTAAAACAAGCTTGTTTTAAATTTCTAAATGACAAAATCTGCTCTTTATGAATTGACTAGTTCATCTCCACCTGTTGTGAGAACATATGTTATGAAGCAGGCTCCTTTCTGGGACTTGAGCGTGCTTAACTTTTTTCAAAGTTCTTGGTCTAATTGAAATCTCGTGACAGGCACTACGTGAGCAGTCATTCTGTCTTGCCTCTCAGAAGCAGTGATCTGGAGGCCAGTGCCAAAAAAGGGCCGAATTAGGTCTCCCAAAATAGAACACAGTGCACTCAGAGTATACCACTGGCAAAATCTGCAAGTATTTTTATTTTTTTTTAGATGAATTAACAACTATTTGCATATATTGAGAACAAAATTGGACACTAATTAAACAATTACACATACAATAGTTATTACAGACAAAAACAATACTTCAAAAGACCAGAAAAAAATCTTATTGTATATTATATAAATCAGACAGATGGTTAGACTCATGGTGACATATTCACACTGTGTGTAATGACAATGTTGGCAACAACTTCCCAAGATGGATCCTTCACTAAACCAACTAATAAGAAGCCTAAACACATGAATAAAACTATTGTGATTTTCACGATCTTGCACTAATGAATATCCATAAAAAGTTTATTTTGCTTGCTTAAAAAAATCAAGTAAAATAATAAAATATGTGGTGAACTTGCCCTGACTGGCAAGGAGTTATTTTTCAATTAGGAAATATTTGCTATTTGATCTTGTTGACCTGTGTGTATACACTTAAATGAGAAAGTACATGTGCATGAACCACCTTGGACAGGAGCAATTCATTAATAACTAATTTTCTTGAACTGTAAAAAAAAAAAAAAAAAAAAAAAAACAGATCATACAGCATGCCAATTTCATTCATGTAAATGGAACGTTAAGGCCCTGTATATGAATGTGTACAAATTATTTTTTACTGCAAGCTACAGCCTGAAAAGTTAACATTTTAATTCAAGGAACCTTAACAGACCAGACTGTTTACAGCTGCACCAGCTCTTATTTTGATTGTTATGAAACTTAGTGTGTCAACACACTAGCATGCTTAAAGACCACTCTAAGCACAACAGGCAATTTATTTTAATTAATGCTGGTAAAAGTATTAAAATAACTCATAAATAAAAACTATTTGACCACTAGATGCAAAAGTATGACTACAGGTGTTGCTATAAAAAGAACCAAATTTGCTCTGATAATTATAATTTCCAAAACTACCTAGAACTTATTTGAATGTAACCCCCCCCCCAGTAATATTAACAGCCAAATATGCAGCAAGTTCACACAATTTATACACAATTTTTCACACAAATATATATATATTATATATATTATATATATATATATATATAATATATATATATATATATATATATATTATATTATTATATATATATATATATATATATATATATATATATATATATATATATATATATTTCCCCCCTCAAAACATCACAAATTAAGAAAAAGTGGAATTCATTGCAGAAAGTCATTTTAAACAGCTGTTAAGATAATACACGATTACATTACTGACAATTTCCTGAACCCATATTGAACCCAGATTACAGTTCTCTCTCTGCCATGTTAAGAACATAAAAGGCCAAGGATGATGCAACACAGTTTAGATAAGACAGGACTGTATTAGACAGTGCACTTCAGACAGACAACTGTGGTACCTTCAGACGGGCGGCAAAACGTGGGGCTCGCCGTGCAAGAGGTGAAGCGGGAGAAAAGATCCCAAAATATTTAAACTACATTGGGAGAAACAAATAATGAAATGTGGAACCACAGGGAGAAGGAAAGAGTAGATGTAGAAATGAACACATTGAAAGAAACAACACATAGTATAGCATGTGCACACAGTATGAATTTGTAATATTTTAGAGGTTTTCCTCATGAAGAATTTAAGTGGACTTTAAGGGAATTACCTATTGGGAACTAAAGGATATATTTCGTTCTACTATATTTATATATAATATATATATATGCATATATATATATATAATATATATATTAAACAAATCTAAAAAATACTTTATATTCTTTTATAAATCAAAATGAGAGAAAGACTCTGAATACATTTCAAGCTATTTGAATATTCATAGATTTGTCCCAGCACCAGCAATTTACAAAAAAGAAAAGAGAATAAAAATTACCTCCGGATCATCATCATCAAAGTCATGGAAAGTACTGTGGTCTGGATTGTTTGCTTTATCCAGCAGCTCAATGGCAAGTGTTCGACTCAAAGGCTGTGTTACAAAAGGATGCTGGAAGACAAGAATACTGGTCAATACAAAACCCCATTAAACTGCTCTTGAAATGTTCCATTGTGAAATAGTCGATGTATTGAAAATGCTACCTGCAGCAGTTTTTCAGCTGTTGGCCTTTTCTTAGGATTTTTTATCAGGGACATTTTAACAAAATGGTGACAGTTGTTTGTCCTTCAGAAAAACAAACAAGATTTTCAAAAATGCACAATAGCAATAAAAACTGAACAATATAAATAACCTGCCATGTTTAAAAAAATTAAATAAAATTGAAACCCTGTGATAAAATGACAAATAAACACAATCAAGGGACATTCTCACCCAGGATTTAGGAATTCTGTGATTATACTTTATTGTCAAACATTACACTGAATTGTCAATATACAAGTTACCGACTGTAAATTAGTAATTTTTTTTCTAGTTATAAATATTACTCAATAATTTCAGTGATTGCATTTGCTTTCTCTTGTATGTTGTGTTTTGCTTTATCTCTTGTATGTTGTGTTTTGCTTTATCTGTAACATTATCAGTGTGCTCTCCATTCTCAATAAAACTGGAATACATACATTGTGGGGTAAACACAGTGTAAAAGATTAAGGGCTATATGGCATATACCACCATATAACACTGTCAAATAAATAATTTGCTTGCAGATGTGTTTCCTACTGGTAAGGTAGACATCTGTTAAATTTCATACAAACCTTACAGCAATGCTAAAAGGACACTGCTTGACGTGGAGGTGTGATTTAAGAACATGTCACTACTGCTGAATTAAGAGTTTGTTTTGTATAGTAAACTGAAAACCACCTGTCAGTAACAACATAATCCATTTATACAAAAAAATATACATTTACCTTGTGAAATATGGTGGTTTATTTTTTTAATATTCACATAGGTTTTAAAACAGCCCTAGACTGAGAGGCTCATTACTGGAAATTAGTTTACTTTTTAAAAAAAAAAATTATATACGATTTAAACTAAACAAAATGACCAGAATTACTGCTACTTTATTTTCTTTTTAGCAAACTGGTCATAAAAAATAAACATATCCTTAAAACATGCTATCAGTTTACACATTTGAATGAAATTAAAGTTTTAAATTAGGTAGAATTCCTTACCATTTCATTTTGTCTTTCAGTTTAGGTGGCTGAAAGTTGCTTTTAGTCATCAAGAATAACGCCCTGTAACAATTATAAATTACTTACATTTGCTTTTACTGTTTTCAAACACCAGGAAGCAGAAATATTCAAAATGAGGAGGACTGGATAAAAGTTTATTTGAAACATGGGCTTTCAAGTGCTATCAATTTACTTATATAATACTAACCACTGTTTATCTGTATTGAGACTTATTACTTTTGAACTTAAAAAGGACATAATTTTATACTCCACACAGTCACTGGCAATACTTAAATTGCTCCATCTGTTTGGTTGTTGGCTGTAGAATCTAAATATCATCTTTCCCTCACAATAGTTTGTGTGAATCATTTTGTTTTCTGTGGGAACAGCTAATGATGTTGTGTAAAGAATGCATATTTTAACCTTCATCTATTTGTCAGGAATGACTACAAGCGTTGCCAGGCCATCAGATTTTTACCAATAAGTTCTTAAAAAATTAAATGAATACTGGCTTTAAGCTTCCAGGACTACTTGAAATTTCAAACCTTGCCCAACTATTCTAATCAAAGCAGATCAGATCCCTCTCATACAAGGCCTGCCGAACGCATGGTTTTCATACCAACCTCATTGGATGCAAGTCAAACATCGGGGGCTGAAGTTCTGCCAGCTCGATAGCAGTTATACCAACTGCCCAGATGTCACATAACTGGTTGTATCCACCCTTCCTCTCCACAGCAGCTACTTCTGGTGCCATCCTAAAAGAAAAACAAAAACATTTTTTAAAAGTTTAAATTGTCTGCCATAAACTGCGATTTTCTATACATTTTCTATTCTTTTGGCAGTTATGACGCACAACAGTGTTAAACAGTATGCTTGATTATTCACAACAAATAAGAGGACCTCACTTACAAAGCGTTTACCGTACACAAAATATGATTACGGTGCGCAGTTCTGTGCCCATCCTATGTAATATTCCCATTTCCTTGAGGATGCAAAATGAAAGGGCGGAATAGCGCCGTCGCCTCATTTGCATTGACTTAATGACGTTGATGTATGCAAAGCAGCATGTTAAACACAGCTGTCATACATTCATGAGCTATTCAAGGTCTGAAAAGGATTTTGTACATACATGAATTAACCCAAAATGTCGCACTGAATGCTGCAGCAAAAGCTGTGTACCGATTTAAAAAGTCATATACTTAAGAACCTGATTAGCTAGAACATGTTAATGCAACACTATGATTTATTTTGTGCTAATTGTAAGTAGACTAAGATAAAAAGCATATGCTGACAATCTAGTTTGTTTAAAATAATATTTATTTACAACTATGTGAAGCCTACAACGCAACAGCGTGATTTGTTTTGTATTACATGTAGGACAAAAGAAAGAAACAAAAAAAAAAAGCCTGCAAGCTATTCATTTGATTTTACTACTGTATCGTAAGCCTATTGTACAATCTATATTTTTACACAATGTAATGTGTACACAGAACACATTAGTTACTTAATATGCCCTAGGATCCTATATTATATATATATATCATATTTATATATTATATATATATATATATAGACACACACACACACAGTGCCTTGCAAAAGTATTCAGACCCCTGACCAATTCTCTCATATTACTGATTTACAAATGGTACACTGAAATTTCGTTCTGTTTGATATTTTATTTTAAAACACTTAAACTCAAAATCAATTATTGCAAGGTGACATTGGTTTTATGTTTGGAAATATTTTTAAGAAAAATAAAAAACTGAAATATCTTGCTTGCATAAGTATTCAACCCCCACACATTAATATTTGGTAGAGCCACCTTTCGCTGCAATAACAGCTTTAAGTCTATTTCACTGTAGGGATGGTGTGTCTTGAGGCATGAGCAGTGTTAGGTTTGCGCCACACATAGCGCTTTGAATTTTGGCCAAAAAGCTCCATCTTGGTCTCATCTGACCACAAAACCTTTTCCCACATCGCAGCTGGGTCACTCTCATGCTTTCTGGTAAACTCCAGACGTGCTTTCAGATGGTACTTTTTGAGTAACTGCTTCTTTCTTGCCACCCTCCTATACAGGCCAGTGTTATGCAGAGCTCTTGATATGGTTGACTGGTGCACCATTACTCCACTCCCAGCCACTGAACTCTGTAGCTCCTTCAAAGTGATTGTTGGCCTCTCTGTGGCTTCTCTCACAAATATCTTTCTTGTTTCAGCGCTGAGTTTTGAGGGACGGCCTTTTCTCGGCAGTGCCTGGGTGGTGTGATGTAGCTTCCACTTCCTGATTATTGATCCAGCTGTGCTCACTGGGATATCCAAACACTTGGATGTTATTTTGTACCCTTTCCCTAATCTATGCATTTGTATTACTTTATCTCTAACTTCTGCAGAATGCTCTTTGGTCTTCATTTTCCTTCAGTTTCACAGCCTTACCAATGATCCTTCAACAGTGGGGTTTTTATCCAGAAAATGTGATAGCAACTTTAATGGTTCACAGGTGGAGGCCAATGGTAAGGTAATTGTGTCCTCGTTAGGGCAATTTCTTTCATCGGTGCAAACTGGGAGCTTCCACAGCACATGGGTTGAATACTTATGCAAGCAAGATATTTCAGTTTTTTATTTTTCTTAAAAATATTTCCCAACATAAAACCAATGTCACCTTACAATAATTGATTCTGAGTTTCAGTGTTTAAAAATAAAATATCAAACAGAATGAAATTTCAATGTACCATTTATAATTCGGTAATATGAGAGAATTGGTAATTGGTCAGGGGTTTGAATACTTTTGCAAGGCACTGCATGCATGCATGCATGCATATATATATATATATATATATATATATATATATATATATATATATATATATATATATATATATATACACATATAACTAAACAAACAGTGACTGCAAATAATAAAACATACAAATACATACTACTTTAATTAAGGTCAAAAATTAAACATGTATATATCCAAATACAAATAACAAACTATCAGTAAAAAAATAAATAAATAAAACATCCTAAGATAAAGAAATACCTGCCCAAAACCCCAAAATATAGCGAAAAAATGTAAATATATTCTTAACCTCAAACAAAAAACAACGGTCCGACCTACAATTGACACAATCTGTTCCTAAGTTCCATTTGGGATAAAAATGATGCACGTAATAAAACTAAGTGAGTAAAACATAATACTAGTGAAAAAGTCTACCCAACCGACGTTTAAATACCTTTATTGATCGAGCAGTGTTAGAAGCAAATTTCAACTGTTAGACAATGTTACAAAATTCATCATAGTAATTGAATACAGTTACTAAAATTGTAACTAAACATAGTTACAATGTACATTTTTCTGTAGGTTCTTTCTGACTTTAACATCCATGAATCTTGTAACATTGTGTCAAACAGTTAAACTGAATTCAGATTTTGTTACCTATATATACAGTTGGGTTTCACTGGAGACAAAAAACATTTTTCCGCCCCCCACCTCAAACAGTCACCTCAATTTTCCTCCTGTAATTCTGGCCAAATTACCGCCGCATATTAAATGAGGCCCAGAGTATACTAGATCTATGTGGCAGCAAAATAAGCCCTCAGTTGAAATTTGTGAACACAGATATAATACACTGCATCAATAGAGGGTAGAGTGAACTGGCCTGAATGTATGCTTGTGTAAAGTTATAATTCTTCAATTAATGAGTACCTATAAAATAATAAATCAAATAGATTCATATTCAGTGTCGTTAATTGCATATTTCAATGTTAAGGTCTTCACATTACCAGTATGGCGTGCCGATAAAGGATTTCCTTTTGGCCAACGTGGCTGTTATCTGTGCAGATACTCCAAAGTCAGCTGTAAATTCAAAGATTTTATTTAAAATGTGCAATATACTGTCAATGCAAATGAATTGTAAATAAGTGGCACAAATCCCCCCCCCCCCCAAAAAAAAAATGTTTGTATAAACATGATAAACATTTATGCATGATGGCTGCTGCGTTTGACTAGAAAAGTCTGCTCATTTTATATTGGACATTTTTTTGGGAAATGGCAGTTAAATTTAATGAAAAGTGCAAAATGTTACTTAATTGTTAATGGATAACAACATTTTGAACATCAAAAGCGATAAACCATGAAAAATGCCATTTGTAGTCTTGTAATTTTGTTGTGAATAACTGCAAGTCAAAACAGATCCGGTGTCATCTAACTATTCTTCTAAAATGTTTTCATGACTTACAACTTTTCCACAGAGTGTGGGTGGATCTTGGTTCTAGAACTGTCAAACCAATCAATCAACCAGTCCAGAGTCAGGGCACCACAGCCAATTAAGTGATTTTACAGGCAAACAAAAGACCACCCCCACGTACCACTTTAAAAATAGATAAATCAGGCAACACAAATCAAGGCAAGATTATTAATTTGTTCTTACCTAGTTTCACATACCCATTGTCTGTTAAAAGAATATTTGCTCCCTTTAAAACAAATCAAACAAAAACATATTTGAAAAGACAGATGTTACACATTTTCAAAATATAATTTCTCCTACATATTATGATAAACATGAAAATGTTGTGTGAAAGACCCCTCCCAATATACACTTTTGTAACAGCTCAATAAGAAGCATGCTATTTATAGTATACGTTGTTTAACTGTAATTACAGTACATTCATTTATTGTATGTTTAAAAAAATTAAATAAAAGCAAGACACTATACATTCTTACCTTAATGTCTCTGTGCATTTTTCCTTTACTATGAAGATAGCACAAACCCTGTAACAGACAAATGTCAAAAATCAATTTTCTTTATTAAATGTAATTGAATCCAAACTAAGTGTGGGTATTAAGGAGTTTGTTTTGAGTTTTCAACTTTCTTTTATTAACAACTAGAAAGCCTACAAATAAGAAACTGCAATAATTTATAGAATCAAGTCATTCAAAATGCATACTGCCAATAAAAATGTCTGCAAACATGACATCAATTCTTTCAGCTAAATAACATCACTTCAAAAAATGTATCTCCACCCCCCCACCCACCCAACTTAACAGTAGTGGTGGGAATTAACAATAAAAATGAATGACTGAGGCAGACTGTTGACACTATACTAAAACTAACAGACATGCAAACAGAATATTTTCCATTAATGGCATTATTAAAGATAAGGAATTAAAAGTGTACCTGTAGTGTTTCCCGTGAAACATATGCTATTTGAGATTCTGACAAAGGTCCAGTTACTGAAAAGAAAAACAAGTCAGCTTACTATTTATTAGTCATTTTCTGCACATAATTTTGTACACATTTTTGAGGGAAGAAACAAAACACGTTTTAAGTAATTATCAATAATGAATACTAGGACAGGTTGGATTATCACAAGATAGGGATTCGGTTAGTCATGATGTAAAGATAACCGTTACCAAGACAGTGGTTACCGTCTTTGAGCAAACCATGTCACACATGTTTTAATTGATTTTAATGTGATGTTATTATTGTTCCTTCAAAACCTATTTATAAGATTACATGATCGCCATTTCTGGAAAGGTATTAACCAAGTACAGGGCATTTTTCCACAATGGTTTTGATTTCAAAAAATTACTTGAGGAATGAAAAAAACAAAAAGCTGTTCTAAAGTGGTAACTTATAACATTGGCTCTTACCATGATAAATGTCCTGTAGCGATCCTCCACCACAATACTCCATAGAAATCCATAATTTATCTCTCCTTGAAGGTAAACAGACATTATGTGGTTATAATAAAGATAATGCACACACACACATATAGGTGCCCGATAGGTACAAATCAGTTTAAGGTATTTGCCAACTAATCCGCTCTGCTCTATAACCTGTATTTGTAGAGCTAAGTGTTCTTTTCGTTTAACTTTTTTTTTTTTTTTAACTGAATGTGGGATAATTGTTAAAGCTGGTTTGAAAGTACAATCTACAGTATGAACTCTCTTTAGTAATAGTAATGCACCACAAAATGTATTAATCATATTCAAGCCCCTCACCATGGCTTGCCTGTAATCTGTTTGCTTAGTCACATCCATAAACTCATCTGCAATGAACTATGATAGATTTGTAGGTGTTCACTGTTGACCACTGTTGACTAAGCATTGGTAAATAAGCATCGGAGTCCGGCCAGCCACTTGGTTAGAAGATACAGAAGGCAAGTCATACGGTTACCAAACACTGTCAGAGGTTGGACTATATTTTGTTTACCAATATCAGTTCCGTGTGAACAGGAAAGACTGGACAGGAAACTTGGGGGCAGTAGCAGAATTAGAAAAAAAAAAATTGAATTAAAAACATATAGCAATAAAAAGGTCGCTATGGGCTTGTGGCATTGAAAAACAATGACTATCATTAGACACCTGCTTCTTTTTAGCTGCAACTTAAATATAACGTACAATACTACCCTTTCAAAGGGGCAGTGTGCAGTACTGGATCTCAATGTAAATGTACACCATGCAACTGTACTAGTGGATGTTTTCTGAATACTTTCAGTGCATGGTTTACATATCATAAATATACACACATACATTAAATACATACACACACAGTTGTAGTCAAAATTTTGCATACCAAATAGCAATTTATAATTTCTAGAAATTTCTCAAACAAGGCAAAATTGTTCCAGTTCATTCAAATTCCGAGGACTTCTCTTGTGCACAGCCTTCTTCAACTCATAACAAAGATGCTCAATCTGATTTAGATTGGCTTGACCATTCTTCTTTAACCATTCTGAAGTACATTCTGATGTGTGCTTGGATTGTTGTTGTGTTGGAATGTCCAGTTGCGCTTTAAACCAAAGTTTTGTAGCAGACAGTTTCAGATGACTGCCGATATTTTTTGATATGCTATGGAATCCATTTTACTATGTATTGGAACTAAATTTCCTGTGCCATTAGAGGAAAAACTGCCCCATAGAAGGATATTACCACCTCCATGCTTGACAGTAGGTATGGTGTTCTTTTCTTTGTCCGCCTCACTAGACACTCTCCAAAGGTAACGACTATCAGCGTGATCAGATAGCTGGATTTTTGTTTCATCACTCCACAAAACCTTTGATCAGAACTCATATCCATCATTCAAATGAAGTTTTGCAAACTAAGCAATTGTCCTTGTGATGTTTTCCTAATGATTGGCTTTTTTCTTGGCCTGCGATCATTGAGACCTTCACCATGCAATACTCGACCTAAGGTTGAAATGAAAAACCCAAGTCCCGTTTGCAGCCAATTCACTTTGAATATCTTTGGCAGTCAATCCCAGATTGTTATTAACCTTCCTCACAATTCTTCTATTTGTTCTTGGTGAAAGAACCTTCTTTCTTCCAGACCGAGGGAGAGTTGTGACAAGACCACAAGTCTATTACTTCTTGATAACAGAAACAATAGTTGAAATTGGGATACTCAAATGCTTGGAAACCTTCTTGTATCCTTCTCCAGCTTTGACAATAAATAATATTCTGCCTAAGGTCTTCAGATAGCTCTTTACTTTTATCCCATATTGACTTATTGGTAATAACAGCAATCATCAATTGCGTCACACTTTTATACTCTAAGAATGTTCATCTAATTTCTAGAATTAGGTTCTGCATTATCAGATTGAAATTTCAAGCACCTCATAAACAATACTACAATTACTACAATTTTCCTTTTCCTGTCCAACATCATCAAAAAATGTCAAGCACAGGTCTTTAGTTGTTTTTCTCCGGACAAATACGAGAAAACCTTTCAATGGCCGAGTGAGAACGATAGAAGCGGAAAAATGGGGCGTATCTGAGCAATACATAGCCCCTGCGCCACCAAGATAACACGGATACAAACAAAGAAGATAGCTGCTTCCGCATCCAGCGCTCAAAGAATATCACAGACATTTGCAGAGTTTTTTTGAGATGTTACAATAATAAAATAATGACTTGGACCACATTATTGAGGAGCATGGTGATAAAACAAGTGATCAAGAAAGGATTTATCAGTATGCATGACTATGAAGCAGTATGTGAAATACAGGGAACAAGGGATGGGGCTTGGCTGGAGATGCAGTACTGAGTGTCCTTTGCTATGAAGTGCCTTTTAAACCTGTTTTACTCTGAAAGAAAAAAAAAATTAAACAGTGCGTGTAAAATAAACGGCGCGTGTGAAAACAAATTGGACCTGATGCACCTGACAAGCGCTGAATAAATGGACCGCTAAGGGTTAATGAAACTGTGTGTCTTGAAAAACAGGGCAAACTGCAGGGCAAGAGAGCCTCTTTCTTGCAGACATACAGAACTATGTGACCTAATGAATGAGGTAACCGGGACTAGATGACGACTGAACTAGATTAGGCTGAAAGGACAGTTGAATTATGTACAGAATTCACACGTGCAACAAAATTGTTTTGATGCAAAGACAAACTAGTGATGACCCAGTGGAAAAGGACATTAAAACATCAACGGACTGGGGGCTCCTGAGTGGCACACCTGGTAAAGGCACTCCAAGTGGAGTGCATGATACGCCCAGAGCCTGGACATAGCCGAGATAGGTCGAGTCCAGGCTATTCTATTGCATGGGAGCTACCAGGGGGCAGCATACAATTTGCGATTACTAAATGGAGAAAAAAAAAACACACCACAAAGGACTGGGAGTTTAACGAGGCAAGATACAAACAATCTTATGAAAGTGGCTACTCAGCAGTGAAAAGAACTAATTATCCAAGCAAAACCAAACATTTGGCGCTCCACATCGAATACTAAACAAGGTGCTGTCACTCTGCTAAGCTGAAGCTGCAACTCCGGGACTACCTAAAAACTGACCCAAGACGAGACTCTGCCTGAATACGGACCCAAGAAGAGGAAGCAAGCTGCAAGCGAGTCACTACCACAAGCAACAAGGCTGAGGCCCAGCTGGAGGACTGACTTAAAACTTACAGCGACTTATCAGACAAAACAGTCTAGGTCTGCTGTACACCTAAAACCACAGTGTCCAAAAGAAACTGTGCCCTGTTACCTGTGCAGCTAAAAGATTCAGTGCAGACGACAGAGCGGATGGGCTGCGCTGTTGTGGATCCTATATCGAGGACTGAAGACTCTGTTGCATCTGCGTGTTGATTCTATCGAAAATTGAAATCTTTGTTGCTGAGTTTGATCCAGCATGGGATTGAAGACCTTTGTGCTGGACACTTCAACAGACTGGAGTTTCTAAACCAGCGGACCAGAAGTCTAAGCTTAAAGGAACCGCTGAGTGTAATTCCAGTTGCATTTTCCTTTCATGGAATTAAATTAATTGTAACATTCACATAGATCTGAACTGTTAATTATTTAGTTTGCACACTACACATGTGAAATAACATTTAGTGAAACTTGACCAAGTAACTATAAGAAATCTACCTCATACTGTTTTATGAAGAATTTCTTTCAAAGTAAACTTGCCATATCCTTAATCTATATACCATTAATAAGCTTAATGTGATATTCTAAGATTGTCTGCATTGTGCTGGTATGTGGGCGTGTGTGTGTGGGCAATTTATTAGCTATGTCACAGCTTGCTTGAGCTGCTGCAATGGCTGCTTTGTCAGTGAGAAAACAGGTGGTGTCATATTTCAATTGCCTGCTAGTCAGTATGAGTGCAGTGAGAGTTGGAATTGTCTTTTGTGCTTGGAGACTAAGATTTACTTTCTGATTTTTGTTTAATATTTTTGTATTTAATAAAATACCACTATTGATTAAACATTCCTTGTGTCTGAGCGTGAATGTGTGTTCATAGCAAATCCACGATCTCTGTAACACATCAATGAAATATTATCAATGAGAACTAATCAACCCAGACAAACATTAAAATTATTGCATTGTTCCTACATTATGAAGCCACTAAAAAGATTTTGTAAGAAAATGAAAGATCCATTTGCTGAAAGATACTGATTTCAACACAGCTACAGAAAACACAAATAATGAATTGCGCAGTGTCACGTCTCAGCAGGTACAATCTTAGCCGTTTCACATTTGCACACACGAGCCAAGCTGAGCCCACCCAATCTAAACATAACATATTTAGATATTTTTCTTTACAACTTGTTTTTATACAATGTTAATATATGGTATATTTTAAAAAAGATTTTCAGATACTTTGCACATTTCCAATATATGTATCTTAATTTATTTATTTCTGTTAAGGACTGGTTTATAAAGGAACCATAAAATACTATGTGCAATTACTGATCACTTTGTTCATTAGAAAAAATATATGCAATACAATTAATGAAACAGCAGCACATCTTGCAGTTAACACACTAAGATTATTATTATTATTATTATTTTTTTGTCTCTGTTTTAAATGATACCTGTCAGCATTAAACAATTTAAAGGAGAAATACTTTATATTAAAAAAGTGGCACAGCTTAAAGAATGTTGCAGTATGTAAACTCAACTTCACTTCGTGAGGGACTGCACATCGATTCCAGTAGACAAATCATCAAATTCAACATATCGGCGCCGGTCGTTGCAGATCTGTGACCAAGAACTGCGTCCATTAAATCTTAATATATATATTTTTTAATCCTGTTTTTATTTTTTCACAACATTGTTTGCCGCTGAGGTTTAGTCCCATGTTTCTCAATTCCTGTGAAATCTTTTGGTAGACTATCGTTTGGGACAGTACGAGTTAACCCTGCCCCCAGCCGTGCTCAACACCGAGCCAGTACCACATATCTAGCAAAGCCAGAGTTTCACAGTTCCGGCTTGGCTCGGCAAAATAAGTGTGAAACTAGCCGTACCCTGAGGGCACGGCTCAGGTGTGCAAGTGTGAAAAGGCTATCTGTTTATGCACATGGATTATGCATGCTTTTAAAAGGGACATGCAAAAAAAAAAATACGCTTTTAGATAATATTTAAAAGAATGCAAACTTGATCAAAAGACAATCTGTCAATTCAAATATGCATGTCAATCAATATATAAATAAATGATGTTCTCTACATAAACCAATCCAATTATATTAAATCAGCATACTGTTGTCAGAGCATCTCCATCTAGGTTTATTGATCAGACATGACAAATTCATCACAGCCCTAGAGATCCAATATAATATTTACTATACAGTGAATTAGTAGGGAAAGAATACCAAATTATTGAAAGATATGGATAAAAAGTCATACATAGCAGTAACTGCATGATGGTGGCATGTTATAATGACTTTTATATTTTATTACATTTTTCTATGTCTGCAACCCTCCTTCCCTCATTCCAAAATTACATTAACATTAAGGTCAATAGCCTTTTTTAACTAAACACTTCACCAGGCTTTCAGGAAGAAATGTCACAGAGTGAGTACATGTGTTACTTTTTTTTTTTAGCCAGTAGTAGATTTCCTCTGAGGGTGAATCTTTTTTCTGTTTTAGATGCCCCTTTTTTCCCCCCAAAACATTTCAAGCTTTTTATTTTTGGGGGTGTTCAGGGTGTTCAAATTCCTAAGGTTAGAAGGCTGTTATCAAACATAGCCATTAATCACTTTCCAATATGTCCCATCTTTTCATAAACACAGGGATGAGATGAAACTCCAGAAGAAAGCTATTCATTCAAATGACAACTGAGCTGAACACCTAATAGCCCTGCACTGTGAATGTTAGTTGCTCACAGCAAACAGAACAAGGCCATTGAACCGAATGAAAATACAAATATATAGCACCAGGAAACCAATTTTGTAAATTACTTACAAACATGTACAGTGCCTATAGAAAGTCTACATGCCCTTAAACTTTTTCACATTTTGCTGTGTCAGTGCCTCAGAGTTTCATGCATTTAAATGAGGAACTTTTTCCCCACTTACCTACACACCATACTCCACAGTTATGGGGAAACAAATTTATATTGAGAAAAAAATTATATATTAAATACAAAACTGAAAGGTCATAATTGGATAAGTCTCCACCCCCTGAGTTAATACTTGGTGGAAGCACAGCTGTGAGTCTGTTGGGATAGGTCTCTACCAAATTTGCACACCTAGATTTGGCAATATTTGACCATTCTTCTTTACAAAACTGTTCAAGCTCTGTCAAGTTCCTTGGGGAGCGTTGATGGACAGCAATCTTCAAGTCATGCCACAAATTTTTGATTGGATTTAGGTCAGGGCTCTGACTGGACTACAAGGACATTTATCTTTTTGTTCCTTAGCCACTCCAGTGTAGCTTTGGCCGTGTGCTTTGGGTCATTGTCATGCTGAAAGGTGAACTTCTGTCCCTGTTTCAGCTTTCTTTCAGGGGGCAGCAGGTTTTCCTCAAGGACTTCTCTGTACTTTGCTCCATTCATTTTCCCTTCTATCCTGACAAGTGCCCCAGTCCCTGCCGATGAGAAACATTCCCATAAAATGATGCTGCCACCACCATACTTCACAGCAGGAATGGTGTTCTTTGGGTGGTGAGCTGTGTTGGGTTTGTGCCAAACATAACACTTTGCATCTAGGCCAAAAAATTCCATTTTAGTTTCGTCAGACCACAAAACTTTTTGCCACATGGCTACAGAATCTTCTGAGTGTTTTTCTACATACTTCAAACGGGATTCAAGGTGGGCTTTCTTGAGTAAGGGCTTCCTTCTTGCCACCCTACCTTACAGGCCAGATTTGTGGAGTGCTTGGGATATTGTTGTCACATGCACACTTTGATCAGTCTATAGCTCTTTCAAAGTTGCCATTGGCCTCTTGGTAGCCTCTCTGATCAGTCTCCTTCTTGCTCGGTCATCCAGTTTGGAGGGACAGTCAGATCTAGGCAGGGTCTTGGTGGTCCCATACACCTTCCACTTCTTAATAATTGTCTTGATCGTGCTCCAAGGGATATTCAAGGCCTTTGATATTTTTTTATACCCATCCCCTGATTTGTGCCTTTCAACAACTTTGTCCCAGAGTTCTTTTGAAAGCGCCTTGGTGCTCATGGTTGAGGCTTTGCTTTGAAATGCACTACCCAGCAGAGGGAACCTACAGGAACAGCTGAATTGATCCTGAAATTAAGTGAATCGCTACAATTTAACACAGGTGGAGGCCACTTGGTTTGTGATTTTGAAGGCGATGACACCTGAGCTAATTTAGGATTGCTATTACAAGGGGGTGTAGACTTTCTATAGGCACTGTGTATAGTATAGGTCACTTGATTGAATCTGGGTGCTGTGAACTGCAAAACACATACAGTTCTTACAGGAGTATGACAGAGTATCTTAATTGTGGGAGACAGAAGAACATACCTAAGATAGCTGCCAAAATATGCCACAATGTTTGAATGTTTACAGTCCTTCATCATCACAATCTCTTGCTGTACAACTGCAAAGTCTTCCCCTGTTAGAAGAAAAGAAAGAAAGACTTATAAAACAATCTGAAGGTACCTAAGTTGTCTAGTTTTAGTGCAGGGACAAACATTGTAATGCCTGTATTGATGAATACAAGTACACATTTTACATGGACAGTTCCATTATCTTCCTAATTTCACGTAATATACATTTTTTGGTTCAAACTGGAACAACTTAAGATTCGTTAAATATATTACACTGCTTGATAATGAAGGACACCTACAAAAAAAGGGGAAATTTGGGATGTGTATGTGCCAATTCCCTGTACTGTCACAACAAGAGAAAAATCAAAGACAGAACATGGGTAAAAGTAGTAGGTCAGCAATACCTATTGTTAATACTGCATGGTATAAACCCTATCTTACTATACATAAGACAACTTGTGGCGACTCCTACAACGCAAGGAGAGGATAACAGGAAGCTCACCAGATGCTGTCACAATCTGCTGTGAGAAAACCTAGATCATCTCTTCAGCTGCCTGCTGCTGAACAGTATGTGACCTCTGCATAGGAACCCATCACCTCATTAACCAACAGGATTATTTTTGCACAAGAATTGGGTTACAGTAGCTGTCCATAAATGTTGTCATTACCCTATTGACAGATCACACATACTGTAAGCTAGATTCAAAGGTGCCTGAAAACACAAGCAATGGTACAGTATGTAAAGATTAGGGTTGTTTTGATTAACACAACCAATTAATCAAGAGTTGATAGCAGATAAAAAAGATTAAAAAATACAATTGAAATCATGCAGAATTCAAATGTTTTATATAAAATAAAATCAACCATCTGCATTTTCTCTGCTGCAGTCCAATCATAATTGAGCAGAGGTGGGACATAAACTGTTGACCGTATTCTCTGTTTCAGTTAAAGATCTTGGGAGTTTAACCAATGGGAAAGTCAAAGAGGTGGGACAAATATGCTAGGGTAAGCAGTGTAAGAATAGCTGAATCTCACGAGATATTGCTTGACATCACAATCAGTTTGATTATGAATCCATTTTCAATCCAGTTTCAACTCTCAGAAAAAAAGGAGATTGTTAAAAATGGGAAGTATACACCACAAATACCTGAACTGATGCAGGAAGGGAAGGGATATACTCGCCAATTCCAAAATTCAAATTATTAAAAGGAATCAGTGGCTTACCGGAAGCTGTCAATTAAAAAAATAATACTGCTGGAACTTGTTCAGTACAGAACAAAACTGGCTACAAATTTTTATTTATTTATTTATTTATTTTATTTAGTCTTCGCCAATGTTTTTTTACCCCGGTTTTCTCCCCAGTTTGGAATGCCCAATTACTGTTTGTATCCCAGTTCACTGCTGCAACCTCCCGGCGACTCAGGAAACGGAGGCTGATTCACATGTCCTCCGAAACGTGTTACTGCCAATCTGTCATTTTTAGGACTGTGACTCTAAATCGAAGCCACCAGACCTACAGTGCTGGAGGACAACAGAGATCTGAATGGCTCCACTGCAGCCCTGCAGGCGCCCTATCAGCCACAGGTGCGCGGTGAACCATGGATTCCCCTGCCGATCTAATCCCTCCCTACACGGGCAGTGCTCGGCCAATTGTGCGCAACCCCCAGGAACTCCTGGTCATGGCCGGCAACGACATAGCCTGGATTCGAACCAGCGATCTCCAGGCTATAGGGTGCATTCTGCACTCCCCGCGGAGCGCCTTTACTGGATGCGTCACTCGGGAGCCCCTAAAATCTATGATGTTTAACGACGTCAGCACAAAAACATGTTCTGCTAGATGCAATAAAAGCAGAAGTACAGGAAGCCACGTACATAGCTGTAATGGCAGTCTTGTGCTTTCATTTATTTTACTGACAGTGGCCGGAAAGAATGGTTGTTCTGTGAAAATTTATTACACTTACAAAAATAAAAATAATAATAAAAATGCTTTTGTAAAGACTAAATTCCCAGTGGGCTTATTTATTTAATTTTAGACTTTTTTTTTTTTTTTTTTTTTTAAGTATCACTATGCAGGACAGCTGCCATAAGGCTATTACCTTTATTAAAAATGTGGACTGATTAATCTACCAATTAACCAATCAAGAATTTGAATCGAGTACAGCCCTAGTAAAGATGCATAGTGTGCACTCAATAATATATAACAGTGCGTATATATGTAGATAGAGCTATAGCTATAGATATATATTAATGCTGGGACAAATATTTGAATATTTGAATTTCAGAAATATTTGTGATTATATACCTTGTTAGTAAATTGTTTGTTACAATCTTTATAAACAGCAGCTGCGAAAGAAATGCACCACCCCTGTAAATTGAACAGTCTGTTGTTTTTTAATCAACACTGATCTATTACAAATTTTCACGCCTACATAGCTCTGTTTTGATAATGTGTGCTTTGACCGACAGTACAACTTTGCTAAGGTTTATTTCTGGACCACTGGGAGAACAGTGTTTGTTTTTCAATAATGGACTTTGATGCAATTGCATCCCTCGTGCCCTGCCCTGAAGCCAGCCCTGTAAAAAAAAAAAAAAAAACTCTACATATATATTTTACTGCATCATCACACTGGTGTTGCTTTAAAACAAGCTGCTTTCAGGAGACCTAACAGCTGTTCATCACTGTGAGCGTGTGCTCTCCATTGCTTTTGCCACTGTCTGTCATGAAGTTTTTGAATGCAGCAGAAGAAAAACGTGCTTTTCTTTTTAACCAGTGATCCATTTCTTTTTCTTAACTCTTTACACACAGCCCTATTTTTGCCTAATTTTCACTGTTTTCATTTATGTATGTTTAACTACTGAATAGTTTGTTGTGCATGCATGTAAGATATTATGTAAGTTACAACAGGCATACTATACGTAGAGATGAGAATATATGCTTAAAAAAAAAAAAAAAAGCTTTCCCAAAAAAATCATGTTTGGTCACTGCTACATACATTGTAATCATCGATGGCTAAAAGAAAATGCACCATTGAACCTCAATATGTAATGAACATGGAGGGGGAGCCCCAAAATTAATGGGGCTGAGTTAAGAGTTAAAGAGAAAGTGACTGCTTGCAAAACACCTTGATAGACTTAATATCGTATTTTTTTTTCTGCAGTGTACTGAGTTTCTAGAATGCTTAAAGATAGTGGCCGAGAATCATGTACGAGAGAATAAAGTCTTGCGAAACTTAAAATATCTAGCACTACTTTAATTTATTTATTTACTTTAACAAGAACCACTCATAGTGCTTTCGTCAATGACACCCACGTCTTTAGAGATTGTTGTAGCATTTCAGGCATTCTAAATTGGGTGAAAAATACAGTAGCTAGGTGTCTTCAAATATCTCTGCGGGATTTTCCTGCAATGAAAGTTGCAGATATGTAGGAGCAACTTGGAAAATGTGCGATTCCGCGCTGAAATTCAAGCCCTGGTGTGAGATTTTCTATATACTGTCAAGGAGTCCTGCAGGCGCGGAGCGATGCGTTCTGCTGGGGCGCCCTGACTGTCAGCAAAGATGGGTGCTGGTGGGTGTTGCTGTTCTTACCACCGCTATAAATTGTATGAGTGTATGTTATATAATATATATTACACACACACACACACACTGAACTCAAAAAGTATTTGGACAGTGACACATTACTTGTTGTTTTGACTGTATTCCAGCACTTTGCATCTGAAATGATAAAATGTGGTTGGGCCTATGGGATTAAAGTGCAGACTTTAATTTGAGGGTATTTTCATCCATATCAGATGAACCATTTAGAAATTACAGCATGTTTTGTACATACTTCCCCCATTTTTGAGTACCAAATGTATCTGGACAGATTAACATTATGTAGAATAAAGTAATCATGTTTAGTACTTGGTAGCATGTCTTTTGCATGCAATGATGTCTCTGCGACCCATAGACAGACATCGCCAGACGCTGGGTATCTTCCCTGGTGGTGCTCTGCCAGGCCTGTACTGCAGCCATCTTCAGTTCCTGCTTGTTTCAGGGGCTTTTTACCTTCAGTCTTGTCTTCAGCATGTGAAATACATGCTCAATTGGATTCAGATCGGGTGATTGACTTGGCCAGTCAAGAGTTTTCCACTTTTTGGCCCTGAAAAACTCCTTGGTTGCTATGGCAGTGTGTTTGGGGTGAAGCGCCGTCCAATGAGTTTGAAGGCATTTGGTTGTATCTGAGCAGACAAGATGTTTCTGTACATTTCAGAATTCATCCTGCTGCTGCCGTCAGCAGTCACATCATCAATAAAGACAAGTGAGCCAGTTCCAGTTGCAGCCATACATGCCCAAGCCATAACACTACCCCCACCATGTTTCACAGATGAGATGGTATACTTTTTGGATCAGGGGCAGTTCCTTTTTTTTGTCCACACTTTCCTCTTTCCATCACTCTGGCACAGGTTAATCTTCATCTCCTCTGTCTGTAAGACATTGTTCCAGAAGTGTATAGGCTCTTTTAGGTACTTTTTAGCAAACTGCAACATGGCCGTTCTGTTTGAGGCTTACTAGTGGCTTGCATCTTGTGGTGCACCCTCTGAAGTTCTGCTGGTGTACTCTTCTGCGTATTGGTAGTCTTTGACACATCTATGCCTACCTCCTGGAGACTGTTCCTGATCTGTTGGACTGTTAGGGGTTTTTTCTTCACCACTGAAAGTATTCTTTAGTCATCCACTATAGTGGTCTTCCTTGGTCCACTGTTCAAATTCTTTTGGAGTTCACTCTGTGTGTGTGTACATATACACACACACACACACACACACACACATATACATACACACATATATATATATATATATATATATATATATATATATATATATATATATATATATATATATACACATATACACACACATATATATATATATATATATATATATATATATATATATATATATATATATATATATACACACACACACACACTTCTTGAAATACAGTGCTGCAATCTGTAACAAAATAATGCTGAAACGGTTTCTCTCTGCAAGCAGTTGATGATGTGTTTAACACTCGTTTTCCATCATTGCCTTCCCTACATGTTGTTTCTGCACCCAACTTAAATCTTGTATTTCACACACATTGATGCCTCCAGCAAATAGCTTGCCAGAATAACAAACCATTTTTTTTAAATCGAAGTATAAAACAGGAAGCCTGAATTTTTTCCCTTGAACATTAGCACCATATACATACCAACATATATAATATGTGCTTCATTATTTCTAATTTAAAATAAGTGTTCTCTTCTAACCAAATTTGTATTTAATAGCATGCTGTAAAATCAGTAAAAAACCTAATTTTTGGCACTATTTTTACTGTCAACTCTGCAGATTCATTTTCTAATAAAGGCTAGGCTGTTCAGTAAATTCACACTGTTAGATTATTATTTGTTTTGGTTCTTATTAATTGTTTTATTTTTTACTCACAGGTCAGTTCTATTGCAAGCAACATCAGCAGTATCCCATTACAACTATTGAATGAACTGCATACAGACTGTGCAAGGAAACCATTTATCTTATGAGGTATGCTTATTGGTTCACTGAAACTATTGGGCCTAAGATCTATAATCTGATTTGTCTGAAGGCTTAGAGTATTTACAAAGTGATTACAAAGTGATTCCAAATTGTTTCTGAACAAAATTGTGATGAGTGCTGTTGTGCTCTTGGCAACACTGCTGAAAAGCACGTCTGCTAGAACTGAACTGATCTAAAAACTTTCATGGACTTTGGAAAAGTTAAATAAAATCCGATTGCATTTAGAATCTGCCTCTTTACACGGTTTGTACAAGAATTTCACCATGAACAATTAAAAATAACACAGCACAAAGTCCAAAGCTAATTTTAAACATCACTCTCTCCAAACACCTACTGTAGCTTCAGCTTACTCTGCTTTAGTGATCAATAATATCTACTATCATTGAAAATCTGGTTGGAGTGGATGAGCACAATGGTATAAATGAAAAGGTAAATTAATCAATGATCAACCATAAACATACACAATTACTGAAGATCATAAATTCCAATTCCACATATCACTTCTGGAATACATGTTTTTCTCTTGAAAACATACACAACTAAAACCAAATAAATGTGCAGCTCGAACATCTTGTAGTAGCCTATACAGTATATCATACAAGTGTTCCCTTTCACAATCTGTCAATCAATGTCTCAGCATTTGATCTCTTGGCTGATTGCCCTCTGCAGGGTAAATATTTTGCATAGACTTTCTATGTAATGTGGGGCAGGCCAAGTGGTTACATGCCCAGTATAATCTTGCTCTTGTTCTCACTTTTATACTCAAGTGCTTGTTATACCAGATTTATCAAGTACAGGTCTGCAGGAGTCCTCAAATACACTCTTATGGGTGAATTCAACCAAGGGACAGAATGACAAGAACAGGTGTCGCAAAAGGGAACACTGTATGTCATTGCAGCCTGCAGCAAACCTGGAAGCTAAAAATAACAAACGGCTACAGTGAAAGGAGTGGAACAAAGACCTTTTTCATGACCATTAATGTTCAGTACAAAGGAATTTGGGTGGTTTTTCTACCCTTGATCTTATGCACTGATGAGGTGTGCCAACCAGACACTACAATCAAGTAGCATCCTCTACAGCTAGAACCTTCTTCTATGAGGTACTGATCAGGTTATCAGACAAGGCACTTTGTGGGGTACCTGCTTCTACAGTTATTTTGGTCTGTGCACGTACATACAGTACATTCATGCAGGCTGCATTTTCAATGTGTGCTCTTTACGAGCCATCTCCAGGAGGGCTGGGCCAGGGTCAGCGGATTCCCTTCTTCGCTTTGTCACAGGCGGGGAAGTGACAGTGGGCGGGCATTGTTCTACCAGAGGCGAGCTAGTGGCTGAGCTAGTAGCAGTACAGATAGCTGCATCAAGAGCCGGGCTATCTTGCAGATCGTCAACTACCTAAGAAAATGTGTTGTAAATAAATAAATGTTTTAGTTAATTCAGTTCTTGATTGGTTATTCTAACTAATAACACAAACATATGAGTTAATCAGCACATGGATTTGCTGTCAAGGTAAATACAACATTTAGTTGTAAATGTAATCTAGGCTATATTGATAAGGAATATAATAAATTTTATTTTGTTTGTTTTCTACAACTGTCAGAAGCTTACCCAGGTGGAAGCATCCTTGTTGAAATGGGCATCATCATCGTATGGATTTGGTAGACTATCAAATTCCTTTGAGATGCTATCTATTGCTGTCTGGGGAAGTCCACCGGCAGTCAAGTGTTGCACTTGTTTCTCCCTGGAAATGTCTTTTTTTGCTTTAGCCTTTAAATTTTTATATAATAGTTTTAACTGCTTCAGTTCCAGTTTACACCACTGTGGGAATTGAATTCTGCATTGATCTTTGCCCAGATTGACACTCTCCGTGCTAAAGTTACGTTATCCGTCTCTATTTTCTATAATTTCTTTGTAATTTTTGTTAAAGAATTAAATTTGATAACAGGTTTTTCTCAAATAAAGAAAACGCAACGGTTTTACTTCTTGTAGCCATCGTTATGCTCTAATGTACAACTTCACAACCAGCATCACAGACACTGTGAATCCAGGATTAACGGGTGAATTTTAGATTCAATCTCAGATCTACAGATCCGCCACCAGTCTTGATCTGCGCAACAGAAATGAATCCAGGATCCAATCTTGGATTCGTCAATCCTAGACTGGGTCGAATCTTGATCTTGATTTGCGCAATCCACCCCTAAGTGCACCGATGGATCTTGTATTACATACCCTTTTGGGAAAAAAAAAAAAAACTTTTAATTTACTAGTCCTTATGTGAAGTGCCTAAGGTGAAATCAACAACAACAGTTGGGTCCCTAAAAATAGGCTTACATTTTATTTTCCTATAAAATAAACACCTTTATAAATTTAGATTTGCATTTTTTATTTTATTTTTTTAAACAAAGGCACCTCATTAAACGCTCCTACAGATCAATCAAATCACCTGTTTGCACCTCGTTACTGAGCGATTACTGTACTGTGTGCTGAGAAGCTGACACTGACAGCACCAAACAGGATGACAGAGGAAAAAAATTCTCTCAGCAGTGTTACCTTGCCGACTCGACCACGAAGCTCCGTCTGAAATTGACACCGACGACACAATTAAAATGTTTATTTATTGTTCATTACGTGTGCTGCTATTCACAAAAAAAGCTTTGCTAGTTTGTGGAGTTTGGGTTACAGCCTAATTACTACCTACAATAATTAACGTATTCACGTACACATGCAGTCTTCACAAAAGTCCCAATTTAAAGACGTTTAACTTAAGTTTCACGGGATGACATTGAGAGCTATGTGGCTACTTTTTTTTTAAATTAGCAGTGGGAGAAAAACCACTTCAGCAAGTACAGCAGAATCTGCCAGAACTGACAGACGCTGAATTTACTAGGTTGGATATTAACGGGAGCATAACAAATACAAAAGAAACGAGAGAAATGCAGATCTTTTCCAGAAAGCTGGGAGACTGTATAAATGGCTTTGAATATGTGAAGGATAGCCTTCCGGTTCGTCACAGCTGCCAGTGAATGTTTCACTTTTTAAACACTTTTTAAAACACTGCGATAACTGTTCTGATTGTGAAGCATCCACAATCCGATCCTAGCCGATTATTGCCCACCAGTACTGCATAGGTATAACGAAAGTGTGTTTTAAAAAAGTAATTTCAGCTTCAGTCACTCAAAGTATGTTTGCAATAATGTAAACACCAAGCTACAGACAGCGAGTCCCAAACTTCAAATGTGTTACTGTTGTTTATAGGTAAGAACTCGGCTTTATTATGAATACATTGTGCTATTTTGTTTTAAGCAACATATTACAATAATGTTCATTATGGTAAATGTTCATTAGTTTTAAAATGTTTGGCGAAACATGACCTATTTTTTGGCCTTGTTAGTACAATTGGCCTCCTTTGCAAATTACATCATCAGTCTTTATTTTTTCTTTTGTGGTTAGGGAGGACGGGGATGTCGCAACCTGATATCAATCTCCACATTTTTGTAAAATTACTTTACACTTACTTCAAAAGACGCAACGTTTTTCAGTAAATTCAAACGGCCAATAAACTTCGCATCCCGCACAGAGGGAGAACTCAAATGTAAAACGTCATTAAGTGAGGTTGGCATTGAGGGGGAGATGAAGGGAGGTTTCAGTTCAGCCTGACTGTTTTGTAAGCATTATTAATGCTTATTCACTACTGCTACAACCCATTAGAAAATTGACTTTCCAACATTTTTTAAACATTTTTTTACACAACTGTGTCCATTTGTTTTAACTACTCGCCCAGAGGACTACTGAGACAAGACATCAACTAGTCCTCATCAGATTTAATGTCAATGTGTGATAGCATATTATCACAGTAATAAAATTTGATGGCCAACAACTAATTCATTAAGGTGAAAGTTGTATGTAGTTTTGTGTTTGCTTTTTTACTACTTTTTTTGCATTGATATAACAATAAAAAACAATAACTATGAAAAACAACCTTCAAGAAAATCTAAAGAAGAAATACAAAGAGAAAGAAAGACAGAAGGAAGAAAGAGACTACTGTAAGATTATGGGATTGGAGTCAGCCCGAGTTGCTCAACATACATTAGAAATGTAGTTTTAATAAAAACACCCCCTTACAGTTCAAGCATCTTAAAACATTTAGGTGAATAAAGGGGTCCTGAGCTACCCATACCATTTCTGAGAAGCCTGTTAAATATCATCACACTGCAGAATGCCCAGTTGTGAGATTTCCAGAGACATATATCCATGCCTCTCAGATTTTTGACACGACCTTGAACTGGCACGCTGGGATGAAGGATCTGTTAGCAAGTGGCTGTGGCATTTAACCTATCAGCTCTCAGAAGAAAATTTGTCAAGCTGCCAGTTACTGTACTGCTAAAGGTCAGCAAGCAAGAAAACATATCAAGATATAGAAGGTCAGGACACCACCTCAGCAGCAGGGAACTCACACTATTTGTACAGGCTTTATATTGCAGCCAATCATCACTTAGTGCTGTCTTAAAAAATCTTAACTTCTGCTGGGGTTTTCAGTTTACCAAAAATCATTAAGATTCTCTTGCAGCTAATTAACTGAAAAGTATACCTTTGACAAGCTTTGGTGCTTTCCCAAGTACACCCACTTCAGAAAATCCTTAAATCTGTTTAATAATTAGTGTTTCATCCCAGTCATGTACATGACTTAGGCAGCAATTAATACACAACATTACATTACCCTGGTGAAAACATTCTAGTCTGCTACAGAATGCACACAGGCGATTTTTACTGAGGACGTCCATTAGACCTGTCATGTCAGAGAAAGCATTAAGAACAAATCAGGAATGTGAACTTTCTAGGAGTCTTAAGCACTTTGAGTCAAAATACTAGACAATGTTTGGCAGCTCATTATGCTATAAGACAGCCACTGGTGATTTAGGTATTAAAAAATGACAAATGGCACCGATGTAAGGGAAAAAAAACCCAAAACAATCAAAGATCGGCAGTTTTTGTTATTTTATCCGATAATGTACACTGATATTCATGCTTGAATTTCTTCCAGCACAGAATTTAACGTTTGGTCAAGCACTCTTATGACACGAGAACACGTTCACTAATTTTCCCAGTGCTGTGTAATGTGTGACCAAAATACAGTAAATGTGTCTTAAGAGCGGAGTTTAGATTTTTTTTTTAAATATCTGAAGACAACAACTGGACAGTGAGTTGTGTGCAGCAGAAGAGACTTGATGCTACATTAAATCCAACAAACTGCGAGTAGAATATTATAATGATGCTTTAAAAAAAAAAAAAAAAAAAAAAAAAAAATAGGTTGAATCCTAAAAAACACTGGTTGTGGTTGTTGTGGTGGTGGTTGTTAGTATTAGTATTACTAGTAGTAGTTTAGAGTACAGCCTATAGCCTATACAGATAACAGACTAACATCCACCCTAAGTAATGCTTTGTAGTTGGTTTCAGGCTGTACAAAACTGTAATAAATATAGGGGTATTTATTATTTGTAAGAAAATAGTATTAACCAGGCAAATTATTCAAATGCAGCATCGATGCGCGATTAGTTACAAAACTGCCTCTGCAATGTCTCTGCTCCTTCTCTCTCTCTGGCAGCTTGGCATCACCTCAGTTCCTTCTCCGTGTGTGGTAGCGCTCTTGATCAAATCCTTGAATCTAAACTGTTTAGCTGAAAAGCACTTTTTTTAAAACAAAGAATACAACAGCAACGACAACAATCTCCCTAACTTCCACGGAGTTGTGGGCTCTCTAAATGTTAAGTGCGAATTAACTTTTGTAATTGTTTATCTTGACTAATCTGCAGCATTCTGACTACTGTGTCGTCTCGTTTAGTAACAAATTCAAGTTTGACTGAATTTTGTAACCGGATACTTTCAAGACATCAATTGTTCACTTAATCAAAAACAAAAAGAAGTTTGGCTGCATTTTTAAGCAGTGTATGCCTAAAATAAGAATTTAACGAACGTTGATGTAGGTGACGTTGCGTGGGCTACATTTCTACTGTACAGTATAGACCGAAGTTATAATAAGCAATGTTTAACATTAAGTGGCTATAAAAGTTAATGTCACACAATATATTTTATTCTACAGAACTGTTTTTATTAATACAAATACAGAGTGTTATTTTTGTGTGACTAGGTTGTAAAACAAATGTATAAATTCCTGTCAAGCTCACAATAATATTCTCTGAAGTAAATGCAACAAGTAAACAAAACCTGTTCATTGTCATAAATACAATAAGTGAACTATATCTGTTAATTTTTGAACATTTATAATTATAAAAACAGGCCCTACATCTTGTTCTAGTAGTTTACCTGCACTATCAATTTATTATCGGTATCGGCCGATATGGGTAGATAACCATCAGCTATCAGTATCGGCCAAGAAAAACTTTTAGTGCACTCCTAATTTTTACAATTATGAGGTTTAGGAACAGTAGTTGTATGAAATGGATAACCACAATAACTAGCCCCAAATCCTGGCATCTATCTACATTATTGTTAAATTTTAAAGGACTTTTTCTGAATGTCCCTTTTTCCTAATGTAGCTCTTACACATCAATAGAAGGCTTGTGTTAACACAAATCGCATAGATTTTGTGTCTCAATCTACTGTAGTTAGCTCAACCATTATTTAACCGTTTGCTGATGGAACTGCTGCTTCATTACAGGTTCACTGCGCATCACCAGTGTCAAATGAAAAATGAAAAGATCCTCGAGCAGGTTCGGAAGCATTTAAACTAGAAAGGAAGGGGGGAGAAATCAACAAAAAAACAGAAGGGAGACCGCATCAAAACAAGAACAACAACTCAGGTAAGACAACCATTAAATGTATTTATCTAAATGCTAGAAGTATCAGAAACAAAATTCTAGAACTTGAAGCTACTGCACTAACAGGTAACTATGATGTGATAGGTGTTACAGAAACGTGGTTGTCTGAGAGCGATGGGGACGAATTTAATATTTGTGGGTATACACTGTATAGGAAAGACAGGCAGGACAGAAGAGGAGGAGGGGTAGCGCTATACATAAGAAACAGTCTTGAAGCCCAGGTGTTAAACCTGGACAAAGAAAATAAAACCGAATCAATATGGGTCAGAATAACGGACAAAAATTCAAAAGGCATAATAATAGGAGCATGCTATAGACCGCCAGATTCAGACGGTGAGCACAATAATCTGTTATACAATGACATTAGAAATGTGTGTAGCAAAGGAGAAGCCATACTAATGGGGGATTTCAACTTCCCCCAAATAAAATGGGAAAACCCGGTGGGTAGCGCGAAGGATGAAATAGAAATGGTGGAAATGACAAATGACTGCTTCCTAACACAATTTGTGAAGGCACCCACTAGAGGGGAGGCATGCCTTGATTTAGTCTTTTCAAATAACGAAGATAGAATAACTAAAACAGAGGTCAGAGAACCACTGGCAAACTCAGACCACAACATGGTCTCATTTGAAGTGTTTTTTAAATCCCCAAAAGAAATGACTAAAGCTAAGGTTTACAATTTTAGAAAAGCAAACTATGAAGGTATGAAACAGAGACTAACAGAAGTAGATTGGAGTAAAATAGAGAAAACACCCACAGAAGAAGGATGGTTGTTCTTCAAAAATGTAGTACTAGAGGCACAAAACAATTACATCCCTAAAGTAGACAAATCTAAATGTAAAACTAAATTGCCAAAATGGTTTAATAGATCAATTAAAAAAAAATATTCAGCGAAAAAAGGCACTTTACAGAGCATTAAAAAAGGACCAAAAAGAAAGTACGCAGAAAGAGTACACAGAACTGCAAACGCAAGTCAAAAAGGAAGTTAGAAAGGCCAAGAGAGAAATAGAAATGAACATTGCTAAGGGAGCTAAAACCAATTCCAAAATGTTTTTCCAATATTACAACAGCAAGAGAACATTCAAAGAGGAGATTAAATGTTTAAGAGATACAAATGGCAAAATCGTAGATGAAGAAAAAAAAATAGCAAATATGTTAAATGATTACTTTTCACAAGTTTTTACAAAGGAAGATACTGACAACATGCCCCACATGTCATCCAGTTCCTGTCCAGTTTTAAATAACTTTAGCATAACTGAGGCAGAAGTGTTAAAGGGACTAGGAGCTCTTAAAATAAACAAATCCCCTGGGCCGGATGAGATCCTCCCAGTAGTACTCAAAGAAATGAAAGAAGTAATTTACAAACCGCTAACCAAGATCATGCAGCAGTCTCTTGACACAGGGGTGGTACCGACAGACTGGAAAATTGCAAACGTAATACCGATCCACAAAAAGGGAAACAAAACTGAACCAGGTAACTACAGACCAGTAAGCCTGACTTCTATTATATGCAAATTTATGGAAACTATAATAAGATCCAAAATGGAAAATTACCTATATGGTAACAGGGTCCTGGGAGACAGTCAACATGGTTTTAGGAAAGGGAGATCGTGCCTAACTAACTTGCTTGATTTTTTTGAGGATGCAACATCCATAATGGATAATTGCAAAGCATATGACATGGTTTATTTAGATTTCCAGAAAGCTTTTGACAAAGTCCCGCACAAAAGATTAATTCTCAAACTGAACGCAGTTGGGATTCAAGGAAACACATGTACATGGATTAGGGAGTGGTTAACATGTAGAAAACAGAAAGTACTGATTAGAGGAAAAACCTCAGAATGGAGTGTGGTAACCAGCGGTGTACCACAGGGATCAGTATTAGGTCCTCTGCTATTCCTAATCTACATTAATGATTTAGATTCTGGTATAGTAAGCAAACTTGTTAAATTTGCAGACGACACAAAAGTAGGAGGAGTGGCAAACACTGTTGCAGCAGCAAAGGTCATTCAAAATGATCTAGACAAGATTCAGAACTGGGCAGACACATGGCAAATGACATTTAATAGAGAAAAGTGTAAGGTACTGCACGCAGGAAATAAAAATGTACATTATAAATATCATATGGGAGATATTGAAATTGGAGAAGGAATCTATGAAAAAGACCTAGGAGTTTTTGTTGACTCAGAAATGTCTTCATCTAGACAATGTGGGGAAGCTATAAAAAAGGCTAACAAGATGCTCGGATACATTGTGAAAAGTGTTGAATTTAAATCAAGGGAAGTAATGTTAAAACTGTACAATGCACTAGTAAGACCTCATCTTGAATATTGTGTTCAGTTCTGGTCACCTCGCTATAAAAAAGATATTGCTGCTCTAGAAAGAGTGCAAAGAAGAGCGACCAGAATTATTCCGGGCTTAAAAGGCATGTCATATGCAGACAGGCTAAAAGAATTGAATCTGTTCAGTCTTGAACAAAGAAGACTACGTGGCGACCTAATTCAAGCATTCAAAATTCTAAAAGGTATTGACAGTGTCGACCCAAGGGACTTTTTCAGCCTGAAAAAAGAAACAAGGACCAGGGGTCACAAATGGAGTTTAGAAAAAGGGGCATTCAGAACAGAAAATAGGAGACACTTTTTTACACAGAGAATTGTGAGGGTCTGGAATCAACTCCCCAGTAATGTTGTTGAAGCTGACACCCTGGGATCCTTCAAGAAGCTGCTTGATGAGATTTTGGGATCAATAAGCTACTAACAACCAAACGAGCAAGATGGGCCGAATGGCCTCCTCTCGTTTGTAAACTTTCTTATGTTCTTATGTTCTTAAATGCATCACGACACAACAGGGTATGGGTTGACATGATATAACTGCACACTTAAGGGTTAAGGTATGTGCTACTGTACTATTTCATTAATGGACATACATATTTAAACATTTATGTAATGTATTCCTACAAAATCAACTAATCATAGAGCAGTGACTTTGGGAATAAATGTTCACTTGAATATTGTGCGGTTTAAAAAAAACATGCTCTAAATTAACTGTATTGACTGCTGTACTGCCAGAAGGGGCGCTGCTACAGGTGAAAGCAGTTGTGTCAGTGTGAGGATGCTCGCTTTGTGCATTGCTGGAACTTCTTATTTTGTTTCCCCAGCACTGCTGGTGTTATTGGGTGGATAGTGTATTGTTTTGTCTTTTCCACATAGGCATTGTTTTTTAATTACTGCTACAAATACGTTGGTAGCATTGTTAAATGCTGCGTCTTTCGCTAAATTCACCTTTTCTGCTGTACACTTATAAAACTTGGTAAGAGGTACTCCTATCCATCTTTATTCCTTACATAATCGGCACTAAAATGAAATGTAAATGGTTTTGTATGGTATTCACAGTCCATTTAGAAGCCTTTATTGTGTTCTTTTTGTTTCAGTTAAGTTTGAGTGGATTCAGTTCTGGTTCTGTGATTTCACTGTGACGTTTTTCTTTTAAGAAATCTGAATTACTGGTACTTTGTCTGGTTCAGGAAATTAATTGAAATTTGAATCTGGGTTTGAATTATTTTTTATTTTTTTTAATGAGTTACTTACATATATTAAATGTTAGAATTAGGACATGTAAGTGGTGGAGGAATTTGAATCAAAGGTTATGTGCCTCTTGAAAGGTTGTGTGGGATGAACGTATGGCTGACAGAACACAGCTAACCAATCAGAGAGCAAGATTTTTCCAAGCAGATTTATATTTCTAGTGCATTTTATATAGTTTTTATGTTTATTTTTTGTTAAGATTTTTTTCAAAATCTATACCATAACTCACAGTGCAGTTTTAAAATTACCATAAAAATGAAGTGCTTCACAGTATGTGCGACACAAAGCCATTATAAATGTAATTGTTGGGACACAATTCTTAAAAGCATGCACTCTAACAGGAAGAAAAGCTACATCAGTGTTAATTAGTTAGGCAAGAAGCACCTCGAGCACACTTGAGACGACAGGTTTTTTTTTATTTTTTTAAAACAAGCAATAATTAAATGTCCCAGTGCAATGCTGAAGACATTAATTCAGCGAGCAAGAAAAAAAACAAAACGCATCCAAGTAAAAAAACAATTTAATCTCAAGGTTGGGCAAAAAAAAAAAAAAAAAAACATGTTCAGAGACAAACTGAGTCAATCTATTGTAACTAGGAATATGGCCATATCTTAAACAGAAGCTTAGTGACACATACATTTTGAGTAATTAACCCCTTACTATTCCTGGTACAGTTGTACCAACAAATTGATGTCTCATCAAATCTCAGGGCTACAGTACAGAAAGCTGAAACTAGTCAATACTTGGTGCTGTTGCAAGATAGTAGTTCTGGTATTCCAATAATGTGGCACGGTATAATTTGGAATAGCTTAATCAAAATGACAGCATGTGGTATTACAACAAATGCTCATGCATTGAAAAGTATCATCAAATCTGGACGAGAGGTCAAAAAATCTTAATTTTAAATACTGGTGCACAGCCCATCAGTATCAAGGTTATTAAATCCTTTCATTCCCAACACAGAAATTATTTGGGCGCCATACTGCATTTTTAATACACTACAAATCGTGGACAATATAAGCTGTTGGAAAATTTCAAGTAATTTTATGGCATGAGGCTGGTTATTATTCAAACTGCTTATATAACATGCAAAACTTACCGTATTTGCTCGAGTATCAAGTCCAAAACACAATCCTGAAGTTGGGGGGAGGGGGGGGGTCGACTAATACATGAGTAAAAAAAATAAATAAAAAAAAATAAAAAACCCTTGTTTCCAAGTCATGGTCAGTGCGGGGTTACTACAATGCCATCTGTACCTAGCAGGGTTTAGGACTCAGGGGAGCCCTGTGTGTGAGGCAAGTTCACATACAGTACTTAGCCTCGCACCCGCAGGTCTACTGGGAAGGGCAGGCGCTTGTTTATTATTTTTCGCTATCAATAGTTTGTATTAGCGCTTGAAAAGAAGGAAAGTTCGGTTAAGATCAAGTTAACTTAGTTCAGAGAGAATGCCTCGTTCTGTTGCTTTTATGATTCACTACACTGCCGCCGTGTTGCCTATCCCCCGTTTGTGAATTACAAACTAATGAAGAATGAATATTTAATTTATGTTAAAACTCAGAATATCTCATTGCTACACTTCTCTCAAATGGGTGAGATAAACACAGTTTTATCATTTTATCTTGCTGGATGGCTAACTTGGATATTATTTTTTAAATGCACATTTTTTGCACCTAAGCTAGTAGCCCACGTCCTGTATTTTTTTGTTTTTGTTGTACTGGATGATTTCTTTAAACAAATGGAACAATGAAAGCTTACGGTCAATTAATTCATGGGGATGAAGTTTAAATGTACGCTCTCTATTGTTCATTCTAAAATTAATTGTTTGTTGTGGTTGTTTCATTGAACTGCGCGCGCTTGCCTGTGCTGCGTTTGTTTGTTTTATACATACTTCCGTGTGGGCTAGGAAGGAAGTTGGGGTGGGGATTGTATACTAAAATAATACTATTGTAGGCTATACAAACAACACACACACAAAAAAAGCACTGTATTGTAATACGCGTCAAAATGATGCATCTTCGGTTCTAGGTAGAAGTGCTTATAAAATTGTTATTTTTGCAAATTTGCCTCTCAAACCCTATCAGGATATCTAAATACATAGAATTTAGGAAAACTAATGCCTGAAACACACTCTAACAAGTGTTTTGATTTCAGGAGTAAATTTTTGTTTTTTGCTTCACTAAACTGTTTCAATAACAAATGAAAACATTTTTTTTTTTTTTTAAATTATACCTGAATCTCACCCTCATAATGGGGGGCTCGATTTTTACACAAGGTTGACTTTTACTCGAGCGAATACAGCAAGTCAAATTTCAGTTTATTTACTAAGCTGTAAATTGAAAATCTAGATTGTGAAATCTGGAAACGCTATTTAAGGAAAAGTGTTATGTAATGCCTGTAGAAAAATGGGGATAATGATAAAAATGTACAGAGCATGGTATGAAACACCTCAGCTCAGTTAATTTAATTTTCAGTTGTATTTGTTTATCTAAGGGATGCACAGATATTTACAGAATAAATACAGATTGCCCTTTGAAGTTGATGGAAATATAAAAAATTGGGTTAATCATGTAACCCAAGGGTAAATATGCTTGTGGTTCAATATTTAACCCTTTTTCTGTTTTTTTACTACATGCATACAAAACGAAAGCCTTACTTTGTATTAAGTGCTGTTATACTATCAATTGCCACCCTGTGACATAATACCTTACTGAAATAACTCCACTCCTTTACTGTGAGGGTTGCCATTTTACACATTTAAAAAACAGTTTACCAGCATACAGTAAATACTGACATAGACTAGGTATGAAACAACCGTACATTTCCACGATACGAATAGTTGAGAGCCCACTCTTTCACGATACACCGATTAACTGAATAAAAAGAAAAAAACAACAAGTTATGTCTTTTCTTCTCTGTGGAATATGGTTTGCAACACAAGGAAGCTACAAACTTTAAAAAGAGCAAGTGTGAAAAAACTTACAAGCACACAGGTGGAAGAAAAATAATCTTCAAATTGTCCTTATATTAACATCATTAATAGTTGCAAAAAAAGTCTGTCAAAATGGGACTGCAAGCTTTTTTCCTCCTCCTGCTTTATTTACACACTATTTAAAATGTACTTAGAAACAGTACACAATTACAAAATATGAAACATCTGTATTTCTTTCAATACATTTAAAGTACTTGCTTTACACAGATAAGCTAACTATTAAATTTTTTTTTCAAATAGTCTGCAAAATAAATAAATAATTTTATACTACACAACCTGCAAGTATGGAATAGAGCAGTATGGGCATGATGTTCTTTATGCATATTCCTTTTTTTATTCCTTTTTGTCATTACTTCATTTATAATTTAAGAAAACACATTTCAATACCATTATCAACTTCACCTGAGGTAGCCTGTTTTTCTGGTGGCATAATAGCCTATAACGTGTACATTTTAATGGAAGTATTTAAATTATATACTGACAACTGAGGGTGGAACGGAGGACAGTATACAGAGGGCGCCGAACTGGAAAAAAAGTATGTTATTAAAGTGACCTTGCTTGTTGAATGCTGACATTTAACACCACTGGGTGCTAAGTACAGAAGGGCATGTTCCTGCTTTCGTCGCTGTGGTTTTGCCACATTCTGCGGACTGGATGTACATCCTATGGTACTGTATTTCCCAGCTATATATTTTTTGTAGTGAAAGTACATACTTGGGCTGTGAGTTAAGCCTCAAAATAGAAATCTATTAATTGGTCACATAAAATATAAATCGTTCTAGTAAATATCGATGATTGCACCATACATTTTCAGTGCATTCCTCTCCCCTTGACATTATCATTTTAATATCATTGCAGTTAAGTAAAACAACAACTGAATGCGAGGGGTAATTACGCCTTGGTAGCGTCAAGATTGTAAAAAAAAAAACAAAAAAAAACCCCACAGCATTCGGAACAAGCCTAGCAAGTTTAACATACAGGACTGTTACTAATATATGTACTCCAAACAGATTACAGTACTTTGGAATGTGAGCTATATAAACTAGACACGAGTATACGAAAAATGTTTTTTCTTTTTTAAATTCAACGACAGGTGCAGCATCACGCATGGCATCTTGTTAATACTGTACCACCTAACCTTCACTGTATGTGAAAAACAATGCGGAAATCTGGGCCTAAAACATCATCATCATCATCATCATCATAATAACAATAATAATAACACTGATTTAATTACAACACATTGCATACCCACTGATCCTTACTCCAAAATTGCATTTAACATCACTGATCATTTATTTATTTATTTGAACGTTACTGAATATTGTTACACATTCATTATAAAACAGTTCATTTTGAAACTCCAAAGCAGCGCAACTATACAGTATTTTTTTTTTTTTTTTTTATCAATGTGCACAATTTACTTACAGGCTCTTTACCAGGAATGTAAGCCTGCGGTCCTGCTCTGCATACAAAGTTGCACTTTTTTTTTTTTTGTTTGATTTTTTTGGTCAGTGAATACACAGGGGCGTACTAAAGAATTTTCAAAACAGATTCGCTGGTAGGATGGGACCAGTAAATCAGATGCTAGTTAACACAAGCAGGAAAAGAAGAGCACGCCCACTGCTTGTCTGTGGCAGAAATACTGTAAATAGCAAGGCTCAGCGCAGTTTCATTGACAAACTTAAATAATGAACTATGCGTGTTACAAAAATATAATTATTGAATTGGTTATGCAGTATTCATATCCATGTACGTAATGAGGAATGAAACCGATTGTAAAATATATTTATTTAATCGTAACAGCCCTAGTACACACCAATGATTGTACCCATATTTGGAGAGAAAAGCATCTGTTCTGCTTCCAGCCATGTTTAGTGAGTACGTGACTATCGTTTTCTACGATTATCGAATAATTAAAAAATGTTAACGATACGATTATCACAAATATTCATAATCACAATATATAGTATTATCAAAAAATCATTTCATCCCTAACATGCTGTAAAAAGCAGGGGTGTAACTCCAGTGCTGGAGGGACACTGCACTAGGTAGGGGTTCATTGGTTCAATTAAACAATTTAAAACATGACCGGAACCAACAGCTAGAATAGCACCTACCACTTGGCCTACCCTTGGTCTAGATCTAGACAAAGAGCAACCACTTTCGTAAAAACGCTACACAAACAAGTGGGAATTTAGCTAGTATGAAAACCCACTAGGTTAGCCCAAATGTTTTTGTCTAGTTTTACAGCTCTACAGTTAATTGAACTTCCCAAAGACTACCGTCAAGCAACTTACTGGATGCACTGGGATTCAAACCAAGAATTTCTAAAAACTATTTTGGTCTATAACCGACAGTCTTTAAGTACAGTCTGCACAAAGGATTTAAATCACAGACGCATACAAAATCACAAAGGCTGTATTGTTTTACAGTACAGTGCATATATCTCAAACTTAAACATTTCCTCTGGGGGACATTAGGTTTTCAGTGGTCTGAAGTACTAATTCAAATTACAAAAATGACCACACAAGACAGCTTGCTGACTCTGTCACAGCCTAAAAAAAAAAAAAACTAAAAAACAAAACAAAAAAAAAAACATGGCTCTAAAAGGGACTGAGTGACACTCTTCAGTTCAGTTTGGTTGAAAATGCAAACAATGATATTTAGAGCAAGACACATGGGGCTTTAGTCTTCCAAGCACTGCTAAGGCCTCAGCTTTCATATCGATTACACTAAATATCTAAGAAAAAAATGTAACAAATAATATTATATTTCCATAAGGACAAAAAAAAAATATGAAGCTGAAATAATTTATGGGATATTAGCTAGCAGTAGTAGGTGTAACAAGTGGTTTTGCACACTGTCCCAAGAATGCTTAAAATGCAAAAATGAACTATGAGCACAATTGCTTACCGGGTTCCAGCTTAATGACTTTAATGGCTGCCAGCTCCCCAGTGTTGACATTGCGAGCCTGTGGCAAAAGAAAATAAAAATTGTGATGCATTCAGCAACCAGTTGTATTAAACATATTTTGACAATAAGTCAATAATAAATATCAATAACATTTATAAGAATTTACTGTAAAGTAAACACTACCTTATTTAAGGACACTCAGCTCTATTCACAAAACTTTAAAAGAGAATTTTAAGGAATGTTTTCTAAAGCCTGATTTGATTAATTAAATTGCGTTTACAATCCATGAAGCTCTTTTTGTTCGGATGTTTTAAAGTACTATACAGGTATAACTTAAGTTTAAAATTTTTAGGAAATGATTTACAGTTACTTACAATTTAGGAAAGGCAAAACATATTGGAAGCTACAGCACTTCAATACAAAGTGAGCCAAAGACTCAAAACAGTGTTTATTCAAAAACTACATGAAAGAAATCTCACAAAACACCAAATTATGTGGAGTCTCTTGTATGCATTAGAAAGGAAGCCATAAACCATCTTTATCTCCACTCAGTCCTGCGGTTGCCCACAACTGTCTTCAGTTAAAAAAAAGACACATAACCAACGTCAAATTGTTAAAAGGTGACAAAATCTAAATGCTGATAGAAAGGCCATATCCTACTGCAATGCACTGATTTAATGAAAAGCATTTTATCAACTTGAGACAGTGAATACACTTTGGAAGCTCATATCATAGTACATGGTTACAGTACTTGACTTCATCTGGAACCTGCCTAAGGAACTGAAACAATGTGGTGTATAAAATATGCAAACTGTACTGCGGTAACTATATTGGTTAAACAAGTCTACCTTTAAATTAAAAATATCTGGCATGCTAATAGCTGTCTATTTACAAGTAACAGAACAAAAACACAACACTGAACAAAAATAACCTCAGCATGCAACAATTTCAAGGAGTTACAGTTCAAAAAGGAAATCAGTCAACTGAAATAAATTCATTAGGCCCTAATCTATGGATTTCACATGACTGGGAATACAGATATGCATCTGTTGGTCACAGATACCTTAAAAAAAACGGTAGGGGTGTGGATCAGAAAACCAGTCAGTATCTGGTGTGACCACCATTTGCCTCATGCAGCGAGACACACCTCCTCCGCATAGAGTTGATCAGGCTGTTGATTGTGGCCTGTGGACTGTTGTCCCACTCCCCTTTAATGGCTGTGCGAAGTTGCTGGATATTGGCAGGAACTAGAACACGCTGTCGTACACGTCAATCCAGAGCATCCTAAACATGCTCAACGTTGACATCGGCAAACCACTCACCCACACAACACCATACACGCTATCTGCCATCTGCCCGGTACAGCTGAAACCGGGATTCAGCCATGAAGAGCACACTTCACCAGCGTGTCAGTGGCCATCGAAGGTGAGCATTTGCCCACTGAAGTTGGTTACGACGCCGAACTGCAATCAGGACAAGACCATCGTGAGGACGACGAGCACACAGATGAGCTTCCCTTAGACTGTTTCTGATAGTTTGTGTAGAAACTCTTCGGCTGTGCAAACCCACAGTTTCATCAGCTGTCAAAGTGGCTGGTCTCAGACGATCCTGCAGGTGAAGAAGCCGGATGTGGAGGTCCTGGGCTGGCGTGGTTACACGTGGTCTGCGGTTGTGAGGTCGGTTGGATGTACTGCCAAATTCTCTAAAACGACGTTGGAGCCGGCTTATGGTAGAGAAATGAACATTCAATTCTCTGGCAACAGCTCTGGTTGACATTCCTGCAGTCAGCATGACAATTTGAGACATCTGTGGCATTGTGTTGTGTGACAACACTGCACATTTTAGAGTGGCCTTTTATTGTCCCCAGCACAAGGTGCACCTGTGTAATGCTCATGCTGTTTAATCAGCTTCTTGATATGCCACACCTGTCAGGTGGATGGATTATCTTGGCAATGAAGAAATGCTCACTAACTTTTGTGCATAAAAATTTGAGAGAAATATGTTTTTTGTGCGTATGGAAAATTTCTGGGATCTTTTATTTCAGCTCATGAAACATGGGACCAACACCTTACATGTTGCGTTTATATTTTTGTTCAGTGTAAAATGTCAAATTAGAAAAGCCTCTTTCACGTACTGCAAGTATGCAAGATGTGTGCGTGTGTATACATACTGTATAGTATTGATAATTCTAGTATCAAATAAAGGCTCAAAAGAAGAAAGACTAATGTTAATCACTTAAATTACTGTCACAAAAATAAAAACAAAACACACTTCCTTTCATGGGATGATTTAAACATATGGTATTTAGTATTTTTCTATGCCAAATAACTAGGTACATTTCTTTTTTTATAAAGACAATCAGAAACATTTTAACGTATGAAATTAAATAAACAAACAAATAAATATTTTGTTTATAATTGGGAAATGATCAATCTTTTGCTTAAAACACAAACATGTACCCATACAAGTTATTATTTAAGAGCAGAGATGAGTCGTTTATTTTTTTCAACCGGATAAATAAAATATGTATAATAATTTTTTTAACAACTATTTTATATATGTATAATAAATTATATATATATATTATATATAATATATATATATATAATATATATATATATATATATATACTATATAATATTATTATATATATATATATATATATATATGTTGTGTGGTTTACAATACCTAAATGTGTAATGTGAATCGGATTTACACATGTGGAGTTTGTAAAAAAATAAATAAATAAATAAAAATAAAAATTCTTCACTTACCTAAGAATATTGGAATACTGTTACAACTACTTTAACAAAACTATGTTCATAATAAGTAGGCTATCCTGCTGCAGTCACAGGTCTGTGCTAGTTTTGTTTGAGACATCGGTCGTGTTCTTATAGCGCAGACTTCCGCAGTTCTGCAGTGCTGCACACGGAGATGACCTGAAGACGTCACTCAACACCCACAGAAATCTGTGCAGATTCTGCATAGCCCAGAGTAGCTTTGAAATGTTACTGCTGGAGGCTGGCTGCGGCTGTGAACCAAAGGGACGATGCAAAGATCACGAGTGACCATCTAATCATAATGCAAATAACCACTAAAACTGCTGCCATCTTGTTAGCGGAGGCGAACAACATTTTATCATTATACTAAGAAGCTGTTAACAGCCTTGTCCACGCTATATTAAATATATAAATCAATTATTTAAAAAAAAACCAAAAAAAAAACAACGTACTAAATCCGTGATAAGTGATGCATAACTTTACAATAAAGTTAATGTTTATCTATTACATTAAACTGACTGTTGATAATCCACACAAATATAGCACAGTGAAAACGTGTGTTAAGCTGCAAGGTTTGGAGAAGGTGTTTCTCTAAAAGCTGCATGTGAGGTCAGAAAGACAGCAGCCAAGGGCAGCCGGCGCAGCAAGCTCTGGGTAACAGAACGCAGCAATTGAAACGTGTATTGTGTGTGGTTGACCATTTCCTTCAAAACCATTATCAAAATACAATATCCGTTCACAAAAGATCTTCCTCAGACACTTTGCTAAGGCTGCAAGTACCATCACTTGATTTAGAAGAAGCATGTCTGCTGTTGAAAAAATGCGTTAACCGGTGAATAACCAACAGTATTAATACTGTAATGTACCTAAACCGCGGAAAACCAGTATACCGACCCCACAATATATATATATATATTACACACACACAGTCATGTATTAACAAACACGGCTGGTCTGGGCTTCCTCCTAATCAATAAAGCAAAAAGAATGACATTTCCTGAACAAAGGGAAACAGTAATGCTTTCTATGTTAACCCAAATAACACATTAAAAATATACACACTCAGTATAAACAGAAACCTTGCCCACACCTTCACTGCCTTTCACAGAGTTCCAATTCAAATGCAGTACATAGAGATCAAACAACAAATTAAAATAGAGCAGGTGATAAAAGAAGAAAGATAAAGCTGCTGACCAAAATGTTTCCCTAAATCACAAGTCCGAGCTATAATTTACACAAGAACAGACAATGTCAGTGTGTTCTTTAGTGTGGGAGCAATGACCCGTTTTCCCAAGGCAATAGCCTAATTAAAAAAAAAACATTTACACAGCCCCAGACAAACACCCATCTTTCAATATTATCCTGCAGGCTCAGATGGGCAAGAAAAGACCCAAACTAGAACTACTAAACCTACTGTAAAGTAATGGTTCAAGTACTAATGCCACATTATATCTGGAACAGGCGGCTATAGTCACCTTCAAACTCATGGCTTATGGTACAGGAAGTGCTATGGTCCACAAAAAAAAAAAAAAAACACCAAGTGCAAATGCTAATTGATAGCTCTCATCAGTCAACAGACAACTCATGTCTTTTTTAGATAATGACAAACTGTTTCATTCCAGGTAATGATACAAAACGTATTTGTCCTGTACTAAATTATATGCATTTGTTTAAATGTAAAGAACGACTAACTGTACAGTATTAAAACACTGCTCTTTAATTCACCGTTAGTTTTCTTTCTCAAACTCGTAATGTGCTGTCATAGGCAAACGTGAAACCCAGTTTATATCATGACCCGCTTTATGTCACGAATTATGCCAGTAGTTACGGCAGTCATGATATAAATCATGGATGAGGATCCTGTTACAGATAACACTCAACATCCTCCAGCATCACTTCTAATTAATGAAGAAATCCTTTCTGGAGATCAATCATGCAGCACAGCATGATGGGTGCTCAGTGATGCATGTTGATTCACAGCGGTGTCACTGCCAGAAAACCACTTCCAATGACAGCCTGCATTCAAAACTGCTACTCTTAAACAAGACAACTGTTTCACATAATTCGTGAAAGTACATGAAAAATGGTTTTGAGCAGAGAGAGAAATTCAGTAAGAGTAAAAACAAGCCAAAAATGAACTTGGAGATAAAGAACACTTCACATGGTCCTTGTAAAAAGTATTGTTATTAATTATATCAGGCAACATTTAAATGTTTCCACAGATCTCTCCTTGTTGGTATGCACTGTATGTAACAGGGTTAAATTTTAATAAGAAAGTTCATTTTATTTCTAATGTTAAAAGTTTTATTTGAGTTAAAAAGTTAAGAAATGGCTGTAGATAAACGGGTTACAGCAGATGGAATATCTGACTTTAAAAAAGCAAAAACAAAAGCTAAACATTGAAAAGGGTAATCTTAACATTTAAAAATGATACAATGACAATAAAAGGGCACCATTTTGGTTCCTAATCACAACTGATTAAATGAGGCATGGCCTTGCGGTTAACTACCAGACAGTAATACCCTTTTACCAAGGTTCCTTTGGTTAAATAGACATTTAAAAAAAAACCCTATTCAAATATGTAGCCTAGGTCTGTTCATAGCTATTCATTTGAAATGTGGACAATATTCTGATAAATTCTGTAAAATTGTTTCTAAAACTGTAAAGTAGATCACAACAATTTGTAACAAAATACAAAAGGAAATGACTCAGTAATAGGGTTAATGAAAATCCTATGTTTGAGCTTACATTTACAGCAGAGTCGATACAAAAACACAAGCATTTGCCTATACTACTCAATTAAACCTACAGTTAACAACAAACCCCCTTTTGTTGCAAGATCATGCCTGACTTGTGGGAAGCAGGTTTTAGTTTCTAGCAAAATCTCTAAAGAACACAGGTCTGCTGATTCAATAAAAACAAAAAGAAGCGGTAGTGCATATAAACATTTCAGAAAAGCAAATGTGATTTTTAAGTCAGTCTGTCAAACTTTTTTTCAATTCTGAGAATACTCATGAACAGATATGATCCTTTTCTCTCCAAGGGCATGCAAGCACAGACTATACCATTTAAATCCAGCCTTTAGAGTAGCACTCAGTGCCTAAAATGATGACTACAAAGCAAATGGTACAGATGTGCCCAAAGTGGATTTATTAAATGAATGAGAAAATTGGCTTATTATTATTGACCTGATGTGGTTTTAATGGATGATTAAAACCCCAAAGGGGTACTATAGTATGGTGTCACAAACAATCAGTTGAGGGAGTGAAAGCTAAACACATTTCAAATTTCTACTCACAGCCATACTCCGATTGCCTTTTATACTGAATGTGAAAGAGGCCTGATAATTCACTGTGAACAAGCCCAGCTCAGCTGAGATCCTACACTGGATACAGATCACAGCATCTTACTGTGATGGAAAAGCAAATGCTTTTGTTCTTGTTTATTTGGGTTATGAACATTTTCCATAAACTTACTGTAAAATAAATTTTTTTACCAAAAGCTAATAATTACCTCTGCACTTTAACGTTGCAAATTCGTATTTAATAACCTTCTGTCCAAACAGTTGTTTACTGTTAAACTCACAGACATCTGCAATGGAAAAGTATGGACTGTCAACTTCATACTTTACTTTTTCTATATAGGTTTTTCACAAACATTTATCTAACCCCCCTGCAGATTTAATACAATACAAAATAAAAACATTTAGTTTAGCATGATTTTTTTTTTGTTGCATTACTAAACAGAGCAGAGTCAATCAGCATTTAGGGGGGAAAACAAATATTCCTCAAAAATAAACTCCAAAAAAAAAAATTCCTCCACCAGTGATGGTGTTAGATTGCATGGGAGAAACGCAAACTACAAACAGTTTCTGAGAACAAAAAATATTTATTTGTGGTGCACTGGTAGACCACGCTAACCACTGTATCACACACCTGCTCAAAACATCAAAATTGGCACTCTCATTGCAGCATTTTTTTAAAAAAAACTAAAAACAAGGCATTTTACATTTTTTCAATAAACAAAGAAATAAATGTTTGTTTTAAAACAGTGCTGTGTCAAAGATAGCTGTAAAGGAAATCAAATTTGCAGAGTATAAACATAAGTGCTACTAGTGATTTCATGCCACAGAATGTTTTAACATTCAAGCTGTCGTCTGCATGATTAGTAATACAGTAGCATACATAATTAGCAATGTAATGATGTGCTGTAAACAAATACTCAACAGGCCTAACAGGGTGCAGTACTCTCCCCACAGACTTCCACTTGTCTGCTTTAACAAACTGGTCTTGTTTTCTTATCCGAGCACATGCTTAGTACCTTAATAGTAAAAGCAGAGAACTTGTTTGAGTCAGTGGTTAAAGAATAATGAGCCTGGCAGAGGTGTGCAATTCATATCGGCCAGGACAATAAGATTTGTGTCAGGGACAACAAGTTTTACTGTTACACTTTGCTGATTTCGATTTTAGTGTTGCTAACCTTATTTGCCATTTACCATATGTACATTTTTTTTTTTTAGATTTAAACACTGTTGATGGATTAAAAAAAAAAAAAAAAAAAAGCCATCAGGGTATGAAACCAGGATCACCCTGCAGCAATGTTCCAGTTAGCCATCATGGGACAAGATGTTAGAGGAGGAAAAATAGCTGTAAAAATGTTGTACATTGTTACAAAAAAAGTATATAATAGAAATAAACAAAAGAAAAAAACATTTATAAATTGCAGAATTTGATGGAGCCTACTGTAAATAGTGTGTGCATTTTGGTAGGGGAAAAAAAACTGCAGAGAAACCTGACAGGTTATACACATCCTTTAAAAATAGGGGGTTCAGCAGTTACAGAATTCCACAAAGCAGTAGTAATAGTTGGCAATTACTTTTTTTTATCCGTGATGCAAACTAAAAACACCTGTACATCAGGAGTTGGACTGAGCTTGAGAAAGAGTGGAAAAAAACAGACAGAAGCTATTTTTGTATTTGAAACTCCCAAGTATTGCTTATTATAGTTGTACTCTTAGTACATTATTTACATTTACTAGCAAATGTTTTTAACTGCACTTAAAAGGAACATTTCCTTAAATTATGTTATAAATGTGTAGAGGTGAGGTGGGGTCATAGGGAACCTTTTGTGTATCTTGAAGAACTTAGTGAACCAGTCAAGCTACAAGGCTATATCAGCTCCTGTTAATCACTAATTGACTGATTGTGTTCACGGTTAAACAAAACCACTTTTTTGTGCATTTTGTGCAGAGGGCAAGTACAGTTTTAAGGAGGACAAGTAGATTTTTCTAGCATTTTGTCCCTTGGACAACAATTTTTTTTTTTCTTTTTCCCCACAAATTGCACACCCCTGGCATGGAGATGTTGGTTTGAGAATTCTAGCTCTTTGTGCAAGCTGGGACAAGTTACTGAACTCTGAGTGCCACAGGCGACGATGTCATCACAGTAAAATCATGTAGGGCCCCACTAAAAATTAGACTTTGCTTTCTAACTGGGTTGTCGAGGGTACTTAATATGGTAATTGAGGGTGTGTAAGCTAAAGCACTGAACAACTGTCCCAACAAAATCAGCACAGTTGTGGGAGTTTCTGAAAATATAGCCTTAATTAACTGAAACAAGCAGAAGCCAGAATCTACTGAACAAGCACAGTAGCACCATGAACCCAAGGTTCAGGAACTTGACAAAGAATCTCTGCAGTTTCATCAGTCTGTTCACAAGATACACCTAAAATGTTGACATATTGACAGGTGCCTCCATTAAGAGTAGCTGACACTGTTTAAACATAGTGATATTCACACAATAACGAAACTAAAACTAATGATGAATTACCCAGTACAGTGCTCCCTGTTTAAAAGGCAGCCATTTATACTGTAGAACCAGTTACGTGGCATAGCTGTGGCTTCCATTTGCCCCATAATGTCATTCCTTTCATCACAAATAGCAGGGAACACCTCCAGTAAACGTCTGGGTGTCTACGTAACTTAGACACCATAGGATTTTGGCAGTGGCTAACGTTGCTCAAGAGCCCTGTGCCCTCCCCATGCAGATATGTGACTGTAAAAGAGCAAGGCTGTTAGTGAAAATAAGCATAGTGTAGGTGGCTAGTATAGAAAAAGGTAAACATTCCGAAAGGCATAACTAACTTGATCAAAACAGGAATATTATCTTATTACAAAATTCTTACTAAATCACATGGACATGAAGAGTTTACAAGTTGCACTCTCTAACTGAAGGAAAAGCACCACACCCTTCCAACAAGCTTGGCAATGTACCAACACACCACAGCATTGACATGCTGGCCTAGAAAACCAGAGACAGCAGGCTTCAAACTTTACTGAAATTATTGAAATAAATGTATGGTGTCACAGAAGTCTTGTCTCTAGGTCAGCTTAATTTGACAGCTCAATCTGGTCACTGTTAGCCAGCTGTTCTATGTCAGATTTAAATGAGATCTGTACAGTTGGTCTTGCCACACCCACACAGCAAGCTCTAAGATTCCTGAAATAGCACAAAGTGAAGGCATAAAAGACTGTGTGGGAGCTGGGGTGCCTGTCAAGGCTGTCAAGAAGCAGTCCATCTCAGAAAGCATAAATTGTGCCATCTATCAACAGCAGAGTCTTTAAAACTATATATACAAAAAATAGCATTAAGAATAAATAAATATCTACATGAGAAATAAAACAAAGGAATGAAAAGGGAAGCCTTGCTATTAAGCCCATTCAAGGGACTAACAAAAGAGAGGTTGTGGCCTTACTACTGAAAGGACATAGAAATTTTTGTAAGGAATCCACAGACTATTACTTTAAAATGTCTTAGTTTAATGTGTTTATTTTAACTGGATAACAATTGTCTGAGTCAGTTTAAGCATTCTAAATGCAATTTGTTTTATGCAAACTATTCTAAATGTATCATTTTGGTTTAAATTTCCTTTATGTAAATCAAATGTTTTACATCATGTTGTATGCAAGTTTTCAGAGGGTTCATAGAACATAGAAGGTTTGAGACATTGGGATTGTGTTAATAGGATTGTGCCATATATTTCTATGTACTGGATGACATCTGTACATGGGGTGAGATGTACTGCAATTTTGGCAAATCCATAACTATTGATTTCTTATGATCTACAACTGAATACAATAGTTTGTAATCTAGAGAAGCATCACTGCTTCTTTAAAACTAGTACGGTAGTATTAAATGTAATGCTTGTCAGCGCAAGAAAAGGAATAGGGACGACAATGGAAGGAATAGGCAAGTGGAAGAGTAGAGTGAGCAGAGTCTGAAGACAGTAAGTACAGTAAAACACAATACAAGAGAACATGCAAAAAGGTGTACAAACACAGAAAATAGTAGAATTATATAATTATGAATCACATAGTGAGCTAGAGGACTGGAAAGTGCAAAACTTGCCAAAATAGATGTTCTCTAAAACAAAAAAGGAGGAAATGCTACCAATTTATTAAAACGTCTTTCAGACTGCCACCCCAATCTCTCTGTTGAACACTTTTGCTGTGGTTTCTTCTGTTCTTGATGTTTAAGTGAATCTCATTGCGTATTACTTATTTAAAAAAAAAAAAGTCACAGTAAAGAACATGAATGCGCTAGAAGCTGATCAAAAGGGAGTGAATTAATGCTTGTTTATTTCATCATTACAGTACATTTGCTAGAAGCTGCAAAAATATAATTTGCCGGCATGTCATTAATACTGTAATGTCAAATGTTAATGTTTTATAGTCTTTGGATTTTGTCTTAATCTGTATTTTATGTGCGTGTAATGTAATCTTGTGTTTTGAAATGCATGCATGGGTGGTGGAAAGACCAGAATGAATACAGACTTCATTGCCAGTATATCAGTTTCCCTAACAGGATCAATGTGATGCTTCACCTGCAGAGGAAAGCACAGGACCTATAAACCTTCCGAGTCAGACCGAGTCTTGCAGACGGCTGCAGGTTCAGCCTGAAAGCAATAAAAAGTACTTGTAGTTTATTACAGTAGTCAGACTGGATGTCTTTTGTCTAATTTACTTTCTGTGCAAGATTTTTAACAAACAAAACACGCATGATGGGCCGAATGGCCTCCTCTTGCTAGTACAATGCCTTACGTTCTTATTTAAAGGTGCACTGGTGTGCCGTTTTGACAGAGACATTTGGCTTGAATATGCTTCAACAGAACTCAGTTCTAATAGCACGTAAGTGGAAGGCATTTACGTTAGTGTCCCGTTTGTTTTAGAAAAGTAGCATTAAATATAATGCTTAACTTAGAATTGTTCACTACTGAATTGTGTATGTTAGCAGTGTTTTTATAAAGCAGTTTTGCCAGAAATGTTTTTTTGTTCTTTTTTTTTTTTATCTGTTGAACTAATTTTAGTAAATTATTTGCAAGTTGCAATGCAAAACACTGTTTAAAATTAAACAAAGTAACGTGTATTCCCTAATGCAACACATTACTGTGTTTATTATGTTTTATAGTACCCATGAATCTTTTAGGCTAGCCTAGTTTAGCATTATACTGTTTACTTGTTTTACTTTCTAAAATATTTTAACAGTACAGATTCACAGAGGTGTGATGTTGTATGTGACTAAGAACATAAGAAATGTTACAAACAAAAGAAGGTCCATTTGGCCCATCTTGCTCATTTGGTTGTTTACTGAACCAAGCAAGAACCTCATCCAACCATTTCTTGAAGTACCAATGTGAATCAGCTTCCACAACAGTATTTAATTTTTTAATTCCTTGCTCACATTTTTAGGGCACTTCTAAAGATACCCCTGTATGCAAGACATCTGGCCTAGTTATAAAAAGTCTGCTTCAAGGAAAGTATTTCTGTGCTATTTTGTTACATAAGAATTGAGAGATTCCTTATAATTGGAGCATCTGAAGCTGTCCAAGAAATAAAGAAAATTATGTCTTTTACATAACATGATGCGCTTTCTTACCAATTTTATTTGAATTTTATGGTTGGTAGCAATTACCTTAAAATACACTGGAACTTGTTTTCAGGACAAATATCAGAATATTCTATCAGGTATTTTTGACATGTATTCAGATATAAAAATCAGCTGTCCGTATTCGTTACAAATGACAAAAATACCTTGCACTTAGGCCTTCTTACCGTCTCACCAGAATTTGTGCAACGGTTTTAAAAAAAAAAAAAAAAAAAAAAAAAAAAAAAAAAAAAAAGGCCAATGAAAGAGCTCTGTGTGATATGTATATATATATATATATATATATATATATATATATATATATATATATATATATATATAAACACACATGATCAACACAGCAGCTCCTGAACCACTATTTAAAAGTTTTAGGCAGCAAAAAGTAAACAAACCAGATTATGCACACACGCACACAGTGATCTCTAAGAACAAAAACACATTGTGCTGCTTGAGCAAGCCAGAATCTCACGGGACAGTAAAAAGGCAAGCACGTCATTCTGAAATGCCTAGCTTAAACAATACCCAAATTCCTGAAAATGTAGTGATTTTTATATAGACTGTATGTCAAAGTTAACGTATATTTGGTACTATTTTGCTACCCAAAACTCTTAAATAGCTACACATTTTTTTTATGACCACAATACAAATCATATTGGACAGTGGAGTATAAATACCTACAGAACAGAATTACGTATATACAATTTAAAAGGTATGACATTTATTTTATAGACCAAAATTAAAATGAAATATCTGTAAAAACATTATGATTACAGACAATGACCTAACAGGATATTACGTTTATTTAGTGTCTATAAAATGCTAATTTAATCTGCCATGGAGATTATTTTGTTATAATGTTAACCATGGTTTCAACCTCGCTAACAATGAACACATAACTGTTGACTGGAACTAAAATGCAACACTAACTTTTTTATTCTTCTTTCACATTGCATTTGGTGGTCACTCAAACTTCGGAATCCCGATCATTTAAATAAAGTCTGAGGGAGTTCTGAAACCAATGACTGGGTGCAGGACTGTTACGTGTTTCTAAATCTGTAGTACCTCACACAAAGAATGGAAAAAGCCAAAATTGAACCAATAAAAGAGCCAACTAAAACAGTTACTGCAACATCACAAAGAATGCAGAGACATGCACTTTTATCTAAACATTGTTTATTCTGGAACATGTTACAAACTGTGTAGGTGAAGTACGGTATAAACACGCATCATAAAATGTACCAGAAAGACATCTGTAAAACAGCCTTTTATTCACAGGACACTTTGCCAAGATAACAAGGAGCTATGTTAATTTTACATTACTTAGAAAGCACTTGAGCAAGACAGAGTGAGACTGTAAAGACACATATATAACCCTCTTCAATACAGTAGCTGATGAGAGCTCCTGATTCCACTTTTTTTATTAAGCATAACACTTACTTGTATTGACAACAATGCATGACAAATTAAAATGGTCAATAAATTGAAAACATAACTCAAGTAAAAAAAAAAACTCAACGTTGCTCCTAATATTCAAGTTGCATTCACCTCATGAACAAAAAGGGAAGATTTTAAACTTAATGTAGACTGCTTACATTTATAAATACAGGTTTTTGAAAGTGAAGCATGACTTCTGTACACAGGGCTCATTTACTTTTGAATTCACATTCACTTCCGTACTAGTTTATTGTTGCTGGTTCGAGTCCACATTCTTGGAGCACCATACAGTAAATTCAAAACCAGCTGCACTCATACTGTATAATCTACCCAAACAAACCAATTGTTGAACTGGCCCTAAAAAGCAATTAAAAATAATACAACTGGTCAAGTAATCTTTGGAAGGTTTAAAAAACAGTACAATCTATTGCATGGACCAAGACAAACCTCTCACATTGTATCATTTTAATCCAGAATTCACATGATTGACAGTACAGGCCATCAGCTGAATGATCAGAGATCAATTAACTTGCATATTAAATCACTAATATTGCATTCAAAAATCCTGTAGTCTGTATTACTGATCATTTCTGATCTCCCTGCTTTACCACTATTTCAAACGATCACTTACCTCAAGCATAGACTTTATTTGAGCAAATACAGTATGTGGTTAACTCTATACACATTTAAACGATTGACACACTTTACCCCTGACCTGAACAACATTGCCAGTTTCGTTTGTAGCAAATACAGTAATTATATATATATATATATATATATATATATATATTCGGTATAGATATCTCTCTATATAGATAGATCTATATATATCTATTCTATCTATATATATATCTATAGATATATATATATCTATATATATAATATATATATATATATATTCTATATATATATATATAGATATATATATATATATATATATATGGTACACATACAATTATTAGAATTATTGCTGTCTGTCTGTTGCTGTGTGTTGGGAGTGCTTGTGGTTGAAGCTGGAGGAAGCATGTGTGAGTGGAGGTTTTTTCCCCTTTTTTCTCATTCTTTTCATTTCTTTCTTATTTGAGCTACTGGGGTGGGATATATATATATTTTTTTTTTTTAGCCATTATGGTTCTGGGAAAGGGAGTCCCAAAAGGACTCTATTCCTCTTTTGATAAGCTAACCAGGAAACACACTATAAAAATCATTGTTGATTCCATCGCTAGTGTGGAGAAATGTGTCACTGAATTGGCAAAAGTTATAGGAGGGAAGAATATAAAATCGGCTTCTTGAATGAACAAAGCAGTGGTTGTATTTTTAAGTAGTGAAGAGCTAGTGCATTGGTGCATCAAGTTGTGCAGGAGGGGTTAGTCATTGAGGGGGTTTTGGTCTTGCATCTCACTGTTCTTGTGAGAAAAGTTACAATTTCAAATGCACCGCCTTATTTAAATAACAAGCTGCTGATTAACAAACTGAGCCACCATTGGCAAAGTAATGTCAGAAATCACAATGATTCCATTGGGATGCAAAGCTCAAGACTTAAGAAGTAATTTCATTTAGACGACAGTTGTATATGCTGCTAAATAGTCCAGATACCAAACTGAATATTGCTTTTAGGTTTCGCGTCGATGGCAGCGAGCACTGTATATAGTTTTTGTAACTTCTGAACAAATGAAATATTATGTTTGTGATCGTGAAATAAAAAATAAATAAAATGAAAATAATGTGGTTGAGAGTGATACAGAAGGCGGCTCAGCTGAGCCGGCCAGCCAAGAAGCAGGGCTTTCAGCAGAAAATGTGAAGGTTGAGTCTGATAGCGGAAACTGTAGAGGCTGTGAAAGAGCCTGAGGTTGCGGGTCAGAATAGAGAACAGGTACATGGCGGAGCAGTGGAGGAGTGAGGGAGGGGATGAGCTCCAGGTCAGTGAACAGACAGGAACAGGAATTGTGATTTGAAGGAGATGAGTGGAAGAATCGGTCCAAAAGAAAGGCGTGATGCCTCAGGCTCTAGAGGAGAGTGCAGACAGTGACGGTGAGGGGGGAGGCAGTGAAGGAGGTGGAAGAATCAGTCCCAGAGAAAGGTGTGGCGCGTCAGCCTCTAGAGGAGAGTGCAGACAGTGACGGTGAGGAAGGAGGCAGAGACAGAGACTCCTTGTGTAGTTATGATCTGTCAGCTAGCCAGCAGGCAAGAGCAGGTTATAGTGCTCAGAGTATCCAAAAGTTTTTAGAGTTTGTTAAAGATTAAACAGTGATTAATGTGAGGGATCATTTTTCCGATGTAATGTTGTCTTTAGGATCCGCTAATCTGGTGATGATGGATGCGGCGCTGCTAGGACTTAAGAAAAAAGAAAACGATTGATTAAAGTACTGGATCAATAAAGTTTGTTTGTTTCCCTTCAAAATAGTAACAATGATTAAGTCAAATAAAGTACATTTTTTATTTTCCTGATTACTTGTTTCTTACCATTTGTGTAATTTCATGTTTATGCGCCTAATGATGGGAAAGAAAAAGTTAAGGTTTTTTTAAAATACTAAATTGTTAGTCCAGTGTAAGCCTGAAGAATTGATTTTACTGGGCGGTGATTTCAATTGCACATTGGATGCTAAATTTGACAGGAACAGCTCTGAGCCTCAACCTCAAGCAGTTAGAGAACTGGTTACAGGTTTGGATTCTCAAGAACTTGCAGACGTCTGGAAATCAATTCATAATAATGTCAGACAGTACACCTGGACCAGAGGTAGTGCAGGGGAGATCTCTTTAGCCAGGTTAGATAAGTTCTATGTTTTTAAACACTCCTTAAATCTCTTCACTCAGTGTGATATTTTACCCATGGGGTTCTCTGACCATAGTATGGTTGTTTTAGATATGGTTGTATCTAAAATAAATGTCCATTCTTCTTACTGGCATTTTGATAAGATTGCTGCGGGATGCTTATTTTTAAAAATATTTTAGGTTTTTTTTGGGGAAAGATGGAGACAGCAAAAAATAGCTTTTACTTCATTGCCACAGTGGTGGGATGTGACAAAGGTTCAGGTTGTAGCGATGAAAGATCTAGAGGAGGATATTACTGAGCTCCACAGAGCTCTGGAGTCCAACTACAGTAACAGACTGTTTGAGGACTTGAGACTGAAAAAGAGGAGGCTCGCTGATCTGCTGGATACACAAGTACAGGGGTCGCTGGTACGGTCACGATTTCAGAATCTTGCACAGATGGATGCACTTACAAAGTATTTCCAGGGCAAAGAAAAGAAAAATGCTTTGCGCAAAATGATGCATTGTCTGCGGACAGAAACGGGACAACTGTTGTATGAGCCTCGGAAGATCCGGAGGCTGGCAGTGGATTTCTACTCAGACCTGTTCATGGCTGAAGCGGTGGATGAGTGAGAGGAGGCCCAGCGATTCCTCCAGGATCTGCCTCAGGTTCTGGAAAAGGATGTCACTTGAAAGAGAGCTGACATAGCGAGAGCTCTCCGAGGCTCTGGATGGATTCAGTATGGGAAAGGCACCAGGAATCGATGGACTGTCTGTTGACTGTTTGGCCACAGATTGGACAAGATCTGCTGGAGGTTTTTATGGAGAGTATGAGAGCGCATATGCTGCCTCTGAGCTGTCGTCGTGCGGTCTTAACGTTATTGTCAAAGAAGGGAAACTTGTGTAATATAAAGAATTGGCGCCTGAAAGTCTCTTTTGTTTGGACAATAAAATACTGTCTAAAGCCTTGACAACCCCCTTAGGTACTGTAGTGAATACTGCTGTGCAGCCAGAACAAACATATTGTGTGTCCAACAGGTTAATCTTTGATAATATAGTTTTAGTCCGAGATCTTTTAGATGCCTCCAGACTTTTTTGTTTCAAACCAGGTCTTATTACTTTGGATCAAGATAAAGCATTTGATAGAGTTGATCATAAGTATTTGTATAATGTAGTTAAGACATTTGGGTTTGGTCCTAAGTTTGTGGGACACATTAAGTGTAGTGAAACTTAATGGCAGCCTTAGCTCTCACTTTCCAGTGTTGAGGGGCATTCGTCATGGTTGCTCCTTATCTGGAATGCTTTATTCTCTCTCTATTAAACACCTCTTACATAGGCTATGCACTTCTGACTGGTCTGGTTATTACAAAAGTGCCTATGGAGCCTGTAAACGTGGTGGCTTATGCAGATGACATCACAGTTATTATAAAGAATTGTTAAGATGCACAAGTTTTAGATGACTGTCAGAAATTGTTTGAAAGAGTGCCTTCTGCAAAAGTTAACTGGGCTAAAAGCAATGCTTTTTTTAATGGGGGATTGAGTAGGTTTGCAGCGGAATCAGCAAGTGTTTAAGTATGTGGGTGTGGTTTTGGGAGGGGAGGGGGTGGCTAAAGAGAATTAGGATGGGATTATTGAGCAGGTGCTGTCAGGCTAGAGTCCGAGACCCCAGATTTTGAGCTACAGGCTAACCCAGCTGTGGAGCAGACCGAAGACAAGCCAGGAGAGATTTTGCAGTTCAGACACAGTTACACCTTAAATCTCAGTGCCACCGATAAGAAAGAACTGTAGGTTTGTGTGTCAAATTACATACAAGCAAAACCTTAAAGGGAATCCAGACACACACTGGCGTGCAAAATTACAGATGGATTTGGTTACAGTTCCAGCCTGGAGGTCTATATATAAGCCACCGTGATGGAGGTTTACAATGTTGCATACTGTCATGGCTACTAATTATTTTCTTGCTATAATTCAACCAGGTGTTTCTGGTAAGTGCAGTTTTTGTAATAATCGAGAAACACTATGGGAAAAAAAAAAAAAAAATCATATAAAAACACACTGTCAACATCCCAGTCTGTACGCACGGGATGCCACCTCCGAAGTCAACTCTTTGTAAAAAGCACACGCTGTGTAACTGCCTCCGAAAATAAAATAATTTTATATTGCAACAAAGCTGGAAACTATAATGATTGTCTGAAAAAAATTAGTAACACAGGCATATCTCTGTCGTACAGTGGCTTGCGAAAGTATTGACCCCCCTTGGCATTTTTCCTATTTTGTTGCCTTACAACCTGGAATTAAAATGGATTTTTATTTGGATTTCATGTAATGGACATACACAAAATAGTCCAAACTGGTGAAGTGAAATGAAAAAAATAACTTGTTTCAAAAAATTCTAAAAAATAAATAACGGAAAAGTGGTGCGTGCATATGTATTCATCCCCTTTGCTATTAAGCCTCTAAAGATCTGGTGCAACCAATTACCTTCAGAAGTCACATAATTAGTCAAATAAAGTCCACCTGTGTGCAATCTAAGTGTCACATGATCTGTCACATGCTCTCAGTATATATAGACACCTGTTCTGAAAGGCCCCAGCGTCTGCAACACCACTAAGCAAGGGACACCACCAAGCAAGCGGCACCATGAAGACCAAGGAGCTCTCCAAACAGGTCAGGGACAAAGTTGTGGAGAAGTACAGATCAGGGTTGGGTTATAAAAAAATATCCGAAACTTTGAACATCCCACGGAGCACCATTAAAGCCATTATTAAAAAATGGAAAGAATATGGCACCACAACAAACCTGGCAAGAGAGGGCCGCCCACCAAAACTCACGGACCAGGCAAGGAGGGCATTAATCAGAGAGGCAACAAAGACACCAAAGATAACCCTGAAGGAGCTGCAAAGCTCCACAGCAGAGATTGGAGTTTCTGTCCATAGGACCACTTTAAGCTGTACACTCCACAGAGCTGGGCTTTACGGAAGAGTGGCCAGAAAAAAGCCATTGCTTAAAGAAAAAATAAGCGAACACGTTTGGTGTTTGCCAAAAGGCATGTGGGAGACTCCCCAAACATATGGAAGAAGGTACTCTGGTCAGATGAGACTAAAATTGAGCTTTTTGGCCATCAAGGAAAACGCTATGTCTGGCGCAAACCCAACACCTCTCATCACCCAGAGAACACCATCCCCACAGTGAAGCATGGTGGTGGCAGCATCATGCTGTGGGAATGTTTTTCATCGGCAGGGACTGGGAAACTGGTCAAAATTGAAGGAATGACGCTAAATACGGGGAAATTCGCTAAATGGTGCTAAATACGGGGAAATTCTTGAGGGAAACCTGTTTCAGTCTTCCAGAGGTTTGAGACTGGGACGGAGGTTCACCTTCCAGCAGGACAATGACCCTAAGCATACTGGTAAAGGAACACTCGAGTGGTTTAAGGGGAAACATTTAAATGTCTTGGAATGGCCTAGTCAAAGCCCAGACCTCAATCCAATTGAGAATCTGTGGTATGACTTAAAGATTGCTGTACACTAGTGGAACCCATCCAACTTGAAGGAGCTGGAGCAGTTTTGCCTTGAAGAATGGGCAAAAATCCCAGTGGCTAGATGTCTATTAGACACATACCCCAAGAGACTTGCAGCTGTAATTGCTGCAAAAGGTGGCTCTACAAAGTATTGACTTTGGGGGGGAGGGGGAGGGGTGAATACTTATGCACGCTCAAGTTTTCTGTTTTTCTGTCTTATTTTTTGTTTGTTTCACAATAAAAAATATTTTGCATCTTCAAAGTGGTATGCATGTTGTGTAAATCAAATGATACAAACCCCCAAAAAATCCATTTTATTTCCAGGTTGTAAGGCAACAAAATAGGAATAATTCCAAGGGGGGGTCAATACTTTCACAAGCCACTGTATATGGGTTGCCAAAAAGCTTTTTTGATTAAAGAAAAAAAAACAATAAAAACAACAAACCACGAGGATCTGATGAACTTTTCATGTCAAACTTTTCATGCTGGGATGAAATCACATCTCATTAACTTACTAAACAGTTTATCCTTCATTTTGATTGTCCTTTCGCTATAACAAACCCCTCGATAAAAGAAACAAAAGGCTTAGACCCCAACAGGTTCGTTATAGCAAGGGTGTACTGTGTATAGACACACACTTTGTAAAACAGGATGAGCACCAATGATAGCCTGTGATGGATAACTTCCTGTTTAAAAGCAGAAACAAAAAACAACAACAAAAGTATTAAGTATCAAGAACCATTGTTCATTCCAGGTTGGCACTTAATTCACAGAAAACCATCCAAATGGGGTTGCCTTTTATTTCAGTTGTGGCTCCTAAATAAATAGGCCTAAATAAAATATTTGCAGGATCCGGTTTCCCGATCAACCCTCCAAATTCCCCCGCAGCTAATTCTGTACATTGAAAAATTACCAAACCCTACCGCAGTTACTAATACTACTGTACACTACTTTAAGTTATTTAAGTAACTTTGTTTAGATATTCTTTATATTTGGCATATACCGCCTTTCACCAGTCTGACAATTTCACACAGCTTTTCCATTAAAATGGAACTGTTAAACAAATACTCATACTCTTCTTTTTCTGTTTTGCTCCACAGCTCATGAAGTCCTCATCGTAGCACACCTATGTTTAACCATTGCACTGGTACTGCTGTGCTTATTTGCTCTAGTAGGATTTTTCTATATTTTTCTATATTAGCCAAGTATGCAAGTTGTGTGCAAGATGAAACAGCACAGCACGCCTAGGAAACTAAAGATTTTGTTGTTTTATCAAAATGTGGCCATGTTGGTTTTTCTCAAGGTCTGCCGAGCCGTGCTACAATAGTTTCTTTTTTTATTATTATTATTATAAGTATTACAGTATAAAGATGGATGTGTTCTGAAATGAGTGACGTGCAGATGTCTAAACGTGTATAGAATACATCACTTTGTTCACTTGACAACATATTACTATTTTATATTCTGCCTCTATGGAGAACAAAATCCAACTGTAACCTCATGAAGGGTTTTAGACAGCTTTGTGATCTAATAGTCATTAACTCCAAGTAATGTAAAAACCAAACTTCTAACCAATATTTATTCAATTGTTTTCTTCTTTTGGTAGCTTTTCCGTTTTATGTAGAACTTCTACATCTGTTATTTTTGGCATTCCTTTGGCATTCCTCCAGGATGCCAGGAGACAGCAGCATGTGTCCTTTCTGAGGCGGAGTGCGCCAGCAGAGCTCCTTTTCTACCTCCTGTCCACATTCTGTATGGGAAGTGGAAACGAATCTGTCTTTCAACTGGTGAGACCCAGTGGAGATTGCTTACTACTCCTCAAAGTTGGGCATGCCTGACGCATGCACCTACTGTGGAAGACATGGAGCAACAGCTCATGCAGAGCTTTAAAACTGTTGTCCATTTGTGCATACTGCACTAGCAAAGAACTTAAAACAGTTTGTCAAAGGCAGTATGGCAAGGGTAAATAAAGCTATTGCCCCTTATTTTACAGTTTTGAAAAATAAATAAAATTGTAAAATCAGATATTTTTCCTACCTACCGACCCAAGTGAATTTTATTATGAAAAAGGATCCTAAGAATTTTATTTTAGGCCAAATGCCCAGAATTTCTGAGGTATAGTACAGCACTTATTTCCCCAAAAAGTCTGTTGCCATTGTTACCATGTTAGCCATTATGCAGGCTTGCGGAATCCAAGAAATTGTTTATGCACAGTGTTCACTCACTTATCACATGGCTATTTCATACATAACACACTTCTGATACTGTGCTTTATCACCATAAGACAGAGCTCTCCAGGGGAAAAAGTCACTTCAAATTTTCAATGAGCCTCATTCTGAAAAATGCCTCTCTTTAGTTTTGTATTATCATTATCTTTTATATAAAAAAAAAAAAAACACACCACAGGCTAATCCTCTTAGCCTATAAAATATGGATCTCTTGCCTTCAAAGTTCCACTATCTAGCAACATTAAAAGTACAAAAAAATACACATAGTACCAGCCTGGTTATAGTAGTTTAAAAAGAGTTCCTTATGCAATAGGCTTGCACACGTTAAACAAATACGATTAAAAGAAGTTTAATAAGATTTATAACTTGGTTTAAAAAAAAAAAAACTTTTTGTAATAAACACAGTCATGCAGTCTTTTTGTATGACCACTAAATTGATCTGTGCTGATTGCAAATAATGTGCACCTTTTAAATTACAGTAGACACTACCCAAGTATAGGCCTGACTAAATATTTTAGGAATCTAATACTGACAAATAAAAATTGACATAGATGCAGTGTTTGCATCAGGACTTACTGATTGAGGGTCAATGTGGCTCTCTCCAAAAACTTTAGGGGGACATTTTCTTCAGTGAGGGGGTCAATATGTCCGCCTCTCTGCATGCTCATTGGAAAAACAATCAATCTGTTCATGTTTATTGGTTCAATCTATCTGTTCAACTCCAAACTTTTATTTACCACTGCACCACTGACAATAATGTCTGATAAAAAGCGTAGTGGGATACTATCCTACTTTTCTGTCATAAGAAGAAACCTAATGTTGGAAAACATGGATCGAGAACTGATTAGCAGTTTGCTACGCATGTGGACTGGCAGAGCTATACTGGTTCTTTTCTGAAAGGAGACTAATATTGCAGATAGCAGACTGTTTGGTTCAAATTGCATGTACTGTTAACAATCGATAGAGACGTTGCATCTACAAGCTTCTTGCCCAACACTGACTGCAAGCTAAAAAGATAATGCTGTGGACTAGAAGGGGCCAGGCTCTAAAGACTTCAGAGAGATCGAAAGAGATAATGGCACTGGGATCAAAGGGTCTCAAGAAGATAACAAAAGGCAGACTTATGGACCTTTTGTCTCCAGGAGTGTGAAGAATGCACTGAGTTCAGAGGTTGTCACACTAGACTACACACACAGACACACACACACACACAATAAATTACCTTTGCAATTGGTTAAGTGTCAGAGAAAGAGGAGGTGGACCATCTATACAGAAGGGTATTTAATGTCATGCAAACATTGTAATGAAGAGTATTCTGTTTGTCCTGTACCTGGGACCAGACTCCCTGCATATTTCAATAAACCTAACAACTGATTGAAGAAAAGAACATTTTCTTGAATCTACTTAATCACCATCATTTTTTGTAAGTTACTTCACCTAAAAACAACTGACAGGTAAATTAAATTTCCACACGTGTACTACAATACTGTATTTATAAACAATAAATACATAACACAGCAGGGATGTAACTGTTACAGTATGTACACTAACACTGTACTATATGTTCATGTTTGTTACATAAATTCATGAAGACCTTTTATTTAGTTAAAAAGTTTGAAACACTATTAAAGTTAAGAAAAGTAACTTATTTTGGGTTTGTGACCATTGATGTACTGTACATACGCAATACATAGAAATTACAAAAGCAAATGTAAAAAAAAAATATTAATGTATTTAACTTTTACTCATTATATACTGTGGGAACAGGGAGATCATTTTTCTTTCAATCCTAGTATGTGTCGACTGTGATTTTGCTTCCACATATGCTTCCAGTTCAAGTTCTTATCTTGCTTGTAGCTCTGGGGTTTCGTGCATAGTAATTGTTGGTAGCAGCATTCGGACCTTTGCCTAGCCATGTAATGTAATCCACAATTTTGAACAATAGCAGTTTTTTTTTTTGTTCTTTAAATTAAGCAAAAACTTTTTACTTTGTTTAAAGAGATAAGCCAGTTAAAACAGTAAATGTGAATTTATTGACAAACGTAAGTTACAAATTACTGATGGAACCCTAGTTAATTTAATTTGGAATTTAAACTTTTACAGACAAGCTGTTCAGAGAGACGTAATATTGTTTTATTGCCGATTTAATTTCAAAAGTCATAAACTGTGTTTCTTTGTTTTGGGGGAAACAGCCACACAAATGTAAGTGTAAAACTGTAGGACCAACAGCACTATGGAATACAGCCTGTTTTGAGAAGTGTTAAATCTTGTTTTCAGTACTTTATTCAGTTTATGGTTTTTCCTTCTTTTAATGTTTAAAAAAAATGTGAAAGCAATGAACTGATATGTATGGGCATACAAAAAAAAAAAAAAAAAAAAAAACAGTGCTTCACTTGCTTGAATCAGTTTTACATTTAATGTACTTCTATATAACACCAGTACCTACCACTGTCAGATGTGCTTTGCAGAGTAAAAGTGTAACACTCAGGTTTCACAAGATTTTTAAATAAACCTTTAGAGTGCAATATATGCACGTGTGTTGCTGTTGTTGTAAACATCTGAACGCTCATTAATACTTTAACTTTTAACTGTTGTTAACTGGATTAACTGTTACCTTCAGCAATACCACTGGAATAAAAATACTGATATCGCTAAAGATTCTGAATTCTATCAGGCAAACAAACACCTAAATCTACAAGCTAAACATGCAGCTTGTCGCGGCTTAAATTATGTAAATCATAAAAAGACGATTTCAAGAACAGAGCTGAAGAAACCGTATACGTCTAGAACGGAGTGAAAAAACATCTGACAGTATGGTTCAAGCACAGTTTTTCTTTTGCAGACGAGGAAACGAAAACACCGCTAATCTCTGTAGAAATAACTTTGTTGTACTTACCAATTGGCTGTGAATATGTCACTCAAACATCAGCGTTATAGACCAAAAATCACCAAGGTGGCCTTAAGTCCCAATACCTGATATACGAATGCAGCCAGATTTCGAAAATTGTCCTATAAGAAACTAAGATGTAAATTTCCAAACTTCACCCACAACAGCCAAGGTTTTTTCAAATTCCATCTAATGAAATGCTGGAGTTGAAGACAGGCATATTACTTCAGTTTCTGGACACAAGATCGAACTCAGTCTCACGCATTATGGGACAAAACATGAATACAATGCAAAAAAGAGAAATAAATACATTTCTTCACGCAACTCTTTAGGAACAAGTCCCCCCTGCTGCGACAGCAATGCTAGTAACACCTTTCCTACACCAAATCAGAGCAACTTTTTCAACACTTCAGTTACTAACGACACTTCTGGACACTTACATGAATGATTTAACAAAGGCAATATATGCAGCACATCCGTTGTCATGTTATTTGTCCCATCCAATAATTTATTTTACTAGTACCGTGTGAAAACAAAGAAAACGTGGTTATTCAGGTCTAAAATTCAAACTGCGAAAAAGCAGCAGATTGAAGTGAGGTGGCTATGCTAGATCATTTTAGTACTGATTTAACTTGCAGACAGGAATACTTTTTGTCTGGGCCGACTTTCCAGTTAAGTTTCTGAAAGCTGTTTATTTTACATTCTGTTCAGCAGCCTCTATATTAGCCTTTTGTTTAATGTGTGATTCTGAAGCTAAAGCGATCGATCGTATTTTCTCCAAAGACACATTAAGATATGCAAAACAATCACCTCCATCTGCATGTACAGTTTCTTTGGGAAATAGCTGGAAACGATCATCAGCCAAAATATATTTTGCTTTTTCTGTCGTCCATTTCTACTATTTTACCTCCAATGCTGAAAACTAGACTTTAGCAACCTAAATGAAAATGCAGCACCAACTTTGTCCCACCACCCCTTACTGCACAGTACAGGTGACAGAAAAGCAGTAAAGATGCACCGATAGGCTGATTAAAACACTGGTGTCATCTGAATAGTAAACAACAACAACAACGTTAACCGCTTTGGAGAATTTTGGTACATATTATTTGTGAATGTTTTTGGTTTGTTTTTTGCTTGCGTGCAATGCACACAGGACAGCGACGGAATAAAAAAAGGCCATCTACAGAAGGAAGATACACAGTTGCGTCTCCTGCGTTGTGCAGTAGTTAATTTAAACAAGGTTTCTTTTTTTTCTCGAAATCGCGAATTAGGTAGACCCCTACTTATTATGAATCACATGACTGATGTTTTGGAATCGGGTGTTGAAGAATTTATTAAACAGAGGCTTGATTTCTCAAATTCCAGTTTTGAAACACAGAACTGGGTGCAAGACTAGGGACAGTTTTGATGGAGATACCTTTCATAGGTCTGCAGTGTGAAGAAGCAAAAGATGGGATATAAACTCATACCAGCCCTGCACCCAGTCCTAGATTTTACGGCTCTCCTTAATTAACTACAGTCAGACCTGTATTAAACAGACCACTCAAGGGACAGTCTAATAATGGCCCCTTAACACAGGTGGTCTCTTAAAAGGGGGCCATAACTTAAGAATTTTCTGTTTGTCTCCGACATGCTTTCCTGTAATTGTGTAGGCCTATGTCTTACATACACTGTAAAAGCCAAAAGATGTAATATGAATAAAAAGTAGTATGTCATTTAATAACACTCATTTAGATAACGCATTTACAAAACAAATTATTTTGTGAAAGTAATGAATGCTTGCCTGTCTCAGGTCACACAAAATGTTTTAAATCCTTTGCAAATTTCAATGCCTGTGTCTGCCTTTCAGGTACGTGTTGATGATTCACTGCATCTTGAAACCAACGCAGGCATAACCATAAGATACTTTTCGATTATCGCGCAGTAATTTTCTGTGTTTATTTTCCTTTTAACAGTTTGCCTTTAAATCTTAAGCCGCTACATCCTAATCATGAGAACATTCTGTTAAATTAGCAGGAAAGGACAACACAACACGAAACCGACACACTGGAAGCTACCCAGTTCCCGGCAAGTGTGAGAATGAAATGCAAGTTAAAGTAGCATCTGGGGGAAGTGATTAATGTCATTGCTTGCTCTTGTGTTCGAATAATGAAAAAGGTGAAACAGAGTCAGTAAGTCACCAGGACAACAAGGTAAAAAGAAGCAACTTTCCTTAGTAATTAAGTTTAATTAAGATATTGAATCGGCTCAAAACACGGTCACGTGAACAAAAATAAAAACCTAAAGCTTCAAGCCTTAGTTCTTTCCGTTTCAAAATGCTGTATCTGCGTCGTTCTAGTGCCGAATTTTTCGGCAGTTTTTTCTGGCATTTACTGTCTTTACAAGTTTACTAACTTTATTTCTGTCATCTAGGGAGGTCCCTTTGTTTCTCCACATTTTCTCTCTCTTCCTCTACAAGACAGCGCTGTTGTTTTATTGATTATGGATAAAAGACCGCTAAAATGGTTAACGTATTCCTTTGAATTTAGGACATACTATTTAAAAACATTTTTCTTATAAAACAGTAGTCCTGTGTAAAGGTGCTTAATACAGGTTTGAATCAGTTGCTGGGTAAAAGAATTGTGGTCGCTGGTTGCGTTAGACAGGTGGTCACTTAATACAGTTAAATAAAAGCACAAATATCATTTGGAGGAATTTAACGTGGTCACTTAGACCAGGTGTTCGCTAAAGAAAGGTAGTCACATCAGCAGGTTTGACTGTGTATTATTTAAATGAGAGGCAAGAAGCAATCAGGTCCCTGTTAAAAAAATTGTTCGTCCTTTATACTTGCATGAACAAGTCCTGACCATAGACTTATAGACTCTCACCTCACACACTCCCGCTGTGCATTCATATCAAAGCAGATTAATTGTAGTCACACAGTGTGATTTTCTAAACCTGACTGCGGTATATAAGTCTGCAAAAGTTTCAAAATTATATAAATTATTAAACTTCTCAAAACAATACTTAGTATATTATTACACAGTTTAGGAACCTACCCGTCTAGGGACCCGGTGTCATGAGGGTCGGCCACATGAGTACACACTGCTTTAGATAAAGCGGGGTTGACCTGGGTGACAGACGCAAGTAAACAACACGCGTATCAATGCCCCGGAAGCAGCTTGTTACGGACACTTGTATCCAAGCTTCTCTGGATTGAACCGTCAGCCTAAATGTTGATTAGAGCAAATGTTTTTTCATCCCTGCTGCAATCTGGCTCATGGTGTATCTCAACCAACAAAAATATGGCTAAACAGAAATATTCAAACAGCTGTCATGCGTTTTTTCTTGCTCCAGGGTCAAAGCACCTCGACCAACATCCTGAGGTGGGTCTGCAACCCGGGTATGACCCAGGCACGTGGTTTCACACAATGCAGGCCTGTGACCCTGGTAGCCAGAACCCAGATCAGGACCAGGGCAGGAGTGCCACTGTGAAAGGAGCTCAGGATAGCCAAAAAGCTGCAAACACTTTTTTAAAGTGTCTGTACTTGTGTGTAAATTATTTAGGTCTGAAAATATTTCCTAAAGTGTGAAATAACCAAAGCATTTTAGTTCCAGAGTTGGCCACGTTTAATAGAATGCAACCCAGAAGCCTTCCAGTGTGATTGGAAAGTAAATAAATGGAGAAAACAAGTATGAAGAAATGAGAAGGGCCCAAGATAGAATTAAACGTGTAATAGTATTACAACTTCCAAAAACATTAAAGCTGGACGGAGAGAGAACGTTACGTGAACAAAAGAATATAGAACAAACATTTTGGAAAATGGTTAGAGACTCGGACTGTGCTTGGTAAATATGGGTGCCGAAAAAATATATATACATCTTTGAGATTTTTGTTTCATGTCATCATGCAGAAATAGGTATTGAATCGTTGGATCTCAGTCAAGAGTTGCAGTAGGCTGATCCATTGCGGAATTTAAAATTCCGACCACTGTATGTTGTTGTAGTACAACAGAAGAAAAAGTAATAAAAAAAAAACCCTACTACAAAAGACAACTACCAGGTTACATGTATATTCCCAAATAATGCACTTGAGACAGAAAAATAAACAGATTCGTATCCATTGCGTGTGTGTGTGTGTGTGTGTTTTTTTTAATTATTTTTTACTCAACATAACTAAATTAGATTGGCTATGTCAAGGATGGTTATGGCCTACTTTGTTGTGGATAACCACAATCCTTATTAATTATGTTTTTGGAAACGGTAAAACTAAACATAGTACAAGGAGACAAACATGAGAACAAATATTACAACACGGTGTGAATTTCAGTGATAGATTGCATACGTGAGCTTTAATTAACCATACATAAGTGAATGCATCTCAATCTAGTGTTTCGGCAGTTTCTTTCCATGAATATATAAGTAGGTTTCTCCGTGAATACACCACTGCGTGTGCTAACTAACCACTTCCACTAACTTATTCATCATAGTAATACTGACACCGTTTTGTTAATATCGAGCTTGTGTTCCTGCTAAATACATATGCGTTGTTCTTACGCGTTTTCTAATGTTTACCTTGTAGACATCTCCATAGGTGCCGCTTCCTATCCTTTGAATCAGCTCGAAATCTTCCTGTGGATTCCTCCTGGACAGGTCGAAACTAGAATTCATCATTAGAACTACCGGTTCTGGTTTGATATTTACGTTAAGAAACGCCAAGTACTTTGTTTTGAGGCAGGTAGAAACAAACAAACAAACATACGTCAGAAAACCACAGCTCCACTTCACTCTAAGTTTAACATGGCTTCCACTGCAGAGCGCGCGTGCGCAGGGTGATGGTTTACATTCCCCAGTGGCAGAGTTAGGAGAGAATGCTCGGAAGAGACCTCAGCTCAGTGCTGCTACGCACCAACACAGTAGTTACAAGCGTCCAGAGCTTTCTCTTGATATATTAAGGAAAGTAGGAAATTGGAAAATAGATTATCCAGCTTTTTTATAATTATTTATGTTTGTATTTTTTATAACAAGTCTATAAAACACAGTCAGTAAGCTATATTGGAGTGCTGCTGTGGGGAAGACGTTTTCAACCTATTTGAAAGATGCCCCCTGGCAAGAGTTAAATGTTGCATTAAGCATCTTTAAATGTCACCACTTTCAAAGAGTCATTGTTTGCTGTGGAAGGCTACAGCAACATTGGAAAGTGGCCTCCTGTCTTTTAAACCCCAGCAAAAATACGCTTCATTTGCAAGGATCTATGCATCTAACTGCTGTTTATGTCAAACAGTTGTTTTTCTCCTGCATTATTACATTGCAACACTTTAGTGCTGTATGTACTGCTTCATGTGTTTTTGGATTTGTCTGCCTATACTGCAGTTTTGCTACAACATTTATTAGATATGGTAGACCAGGCACCATGTGACTAGTCATGGGTCAGGAGATCAACCTTATAGGGTAGGTGTGGGATGAAATATTTTTTTGCAAGCTGTGTAACATCACCCTTTAATTTTCTTTTTAAAAGACAAAACTGTTGTAAACCTTTAAAATGCCGAACCTGAAACAACAACCAACTCCACCTGTTTTTGTTGTGAATGCAAAATGCACGTTTCCAGGATGTGCTTATACAATGTGAACTCACTTCCTAACAATCACCAACTTTAGAAGGAAAACTCCCACAGTCTTCAAACAGACCAGAGGCAGTCCCAAGGAGACAGACATTTGCATATACAGAGCTATGAACCTGGTTTCATATGCACTCAAGTAGCAGGGATTTCTTGTTTGTGCTGGTGTAGAGTTCACATGTCAATTCTGCTCCTCGTAGAACCTTATTTAACATATCTCAAGTAGTAAAAGTAACTGTTTCAAGCATGTCAGTGACCCCCCACTATCCACACTAATTTAAAAAGTGAGCTTGCCAAGGTCATCTGAAGCACATCTGGAAACCAACAAAGGACATTGTTTCGTTTTAATATAGCCCTTACTAGAGGGTCAGAATATCAAACGTTATTAACGCATTTGTACCATTCTCCTCATTTCTATTTTGTAATTTCTTGGAGCATTTTTAACATGCATCTACCCGTTATTTTTATTTTTGCACAGTCGTTTTGTTATGGATGGGAAAACTGTTTTCATAGCTCCTCCCACAGGTTCTTATCTGTGCAGCATATAGGAGAGGGGGGCTTCGCCTCTTTGATAGGAAGACAGTATTTGCTATGGTAGCAGAAAAAGTAGGTTTCATTATATTCAAAGTAAAAAATAATGTCTGTAAAACAAATAAATCTTCGGTAAATTATAAGGGTGTAAAGAAATATTTATAATAATAATAATAATAATAATAATAATAATAATAATAACAATAATAGGGGATGCAGGAGGCTTTGTGCCTCAATTTATATTCAACAGAAAGTCAAAATGGTTGATGGATAAGAGGAAAACATTTTTTATTCACCTTTTAAATGGTCATTCTAATCTGGTACTGCTGCAAAAGCAAATTAAGTGTCTGAAACATGCCTATGGCTAATTGTTACAGAAGAAATCGAATTCCTGACGGAAAATTAAAGATTGCTTGTGACAAGTCCATGCTCTGTACATACTGGTACACAACTGAGGCCACTAAGCCTAAAACTAAGGTTTTAAATTAAGCATTTTTGATCTCTCAAAATTCTATAGTATTCTGAATGCTGTTACATAGTGTGTGCCCTAAATCTATAATAGTAATGCTGTATTAAAAAATACTATGTTGAAATAACAGCATTATACTGCAGCTTATTACAGTTATGATGGAGTACATTGTTTTTTTATGGGCTACAATACCTATAATTATTTAAGAGGAATACATCAAATGTCAAAAAAGAGATGATTTGTTAAATTCATGGTGCATGTCCCAATACTATATACATTCCTCTAACATTACTTATAAAAAAAAAGACATTTGTATTGGTGCAGTGATAAAATGTAATTACTTTAGACAAAGACCGTTTCTCTTTGCCAGAAACTGGCAAGCTTTCTCCTTCTATTATTTTAAACCATTTATAGTTTCTTGTCAGACGAGCTTAAGAGTCTACTTAAATTAGAGAGCAACTGCTACAGCTTTTCATAAAGTTAAAGCTTCACTTCATGTACAGGATTTTAACAATTGTACCAGTTGTGTAAATGGGCTGTCCCTCTTATGACTAAATAATAATTTATAAATGCCATTCTGTAATACCATTTATAAAAACAGCATCTCTCCGTAGCAAATCAGTAGCAAAACAAAAATTAGCCGAAAGGCAGATATCAGGTGCTTAGTTGGCTTCCATATTCAAGGTTGCACAAATTACTGATGCTTTACCATCAAAAGTGATGAAACAATGTGGCATTCTGGAGATTTAACAGCTGATTTCCACCCCTGAAGAACAGGCTGTAATCTAGAATAGTCAGGTATCCCTTCAGAGCAGTTTACTATCCTTGCAGACGCGTCAGTGCTGTCCTGGCTGTGCCAGTGGTGGCCCCACACCCCTTTGACAGCAGGGGTTACTTGTTATTCTGTACCCAGCGAGTCTGAACTGACCTACTATCAAACTATGCTATCACAATAGCAGCTGTATGATAATTGTTTAGACATGTACCTTGCTCTCTGTAAGTTTTATTGAAAGGGTTAATATATATTTTGATTGAATACAAGTATGAAAAACACAAAACAAAGACTAGTCAATACTTTTATGAACAGGAGTACAGTCCAACCTGGTTCAAATAAACAGAAATCTGTAGTTTTCAAGCAGCCTTTCCCATATGGAAAAAAAATATATACAGTACAACTCATACATGCTTCTTCTGTGTTATGTATGTATAATATATTTATCATATATGTTGTGAATTTAACATACAAGTATAAACATTGTCACATACAAGGAAAAATTCAACATATAAAATCTAACATGTCTACCTTATATGTTGACTTATATATGACTGCTTAATGTTAGTGTCTTACCTGGACACACATGAAGTTTGCATGGTTGTCATAGATACATACTGGTACACTGGATCCAATAAGGATTTGTATATCAGAGTCGAGCCACGATAAGGAAAGGAATGAATAACATGGAACTTCAAATAGCACATAAAAAAAAACACAATGAACAAATGTAAATTACTTTGTGAATTTTTAATGAGCATAGAGTATACTTGCAGTGCTTCAGACAGACTGTATTTAGCATTATTTGCATTATTAACTTTTTTTTTTAAATGCATCACAAACAACTGCAAACTGGTCATCTTTATCAAAAATTCATGTATATTTTCAATCTACAGTATGTGATGACATGTAAAAGAAACAGTACAGACAAACGTTTGCTTTATTTAGTGAAAACAAAACACAAGTTGAATTTATGAAATTATGTTTTTAGTTGGTCCTATCCTATTGTTAAAAAAAGTAACATAGTTGTAGATGTATTAAAATAATAAACTATTATAAGCCTTGTTTAGGAAACTTAAAATAATAATATTTAATCTTATAAAAAAGGAAGCATTTTCATTTTATAATTAGTCTCTTTTGTAATAATAATAATAATAATAATAATAATAATAATAATAATAATAAAAAAGAGGACTGTGACTCTACTAGCAAATGGGATTTTCACAGCAAAGTTGTATGTGTTGCATTTGAAAATAAATGTATTCCTGATAAGTAAAAGTACACTTCATAATAAGGAAAAATGCAATGACTATATCAAGATTAACAGATTCTCTGGATATCTTATCACAGAATATATCTAAAGATTGGTAAAAACTGTGCATATTGTATTTTTTAAAACATACATTTTTATAAATGTGTATTTGTGTGTGCATGTGTTTGAATAGCCTGGTGACTGAAAATTTCCATCGTTGTATAGTAAAGCTTTTTTCATATATGTTCTTAAATGAGAATAGTATACATGTTTATTGGTCAAATTACAAAAAAGTTGTAGAGTGGTCTGTTGTGACCCTCTCTGCTTTTACAGTGTTCAGACAGACACCTTTTGGGCTCTGCAATAATAAACTGCCTGAGCATTCACTGAGCATGTCTGTCTTTTTTTCTCTGCTGTTGAATCCTTGTAAGGGCTATCCATAAGCCCCTGTCTCATCACAATACTTGCATCTATGGTTCATATGAGTTTGCTTGTATGAGGCACATATGAGTACAATACTATCTTGTGTAAGACAAATTACTGTCTATTTTTGCACGACAGTGCATATATGATTTTTACAAGTTTGCTTATATAAAGTATGTGTTTTTCAGAACCTCGTCTCATAAGAAAATGGTCATTATTGTACCATGATGCTTATATGGTTCATATAACAAAAACTTATATGGAACTTACTATTGTACACATCTATGTATTATACACTGTATCTATTTTTCATATGGGTTAAAACAGCCCATTATTTCTGATTGAGTTGTTTATGAGTGTAGAGGGGTTATTAAGGCAAATGGTATTATTTTATCTTATCACTGTGTTTTGTCCCTCAATATAACTCTTGCTTAAACTGTGTGATTTCAGTACTAATATTTAGGTTAAGGGATGACAGTGTATTGCTGGCAATGCTGTCCTGTCCATACTTCAAGTTTATTAAGGAATGGTCTAGTGTTTACAGTCTAGACCTAAAATGACTGCTGATGCTGAGTACTGCTAAAAACAAAATGATAATCCTTCTATAACCATTTACAGAAATGGTTCCTGCTAAGTTACCTTTATGAAGGTTTGCTACAGTCATTTTGCAGTTTGCTATACTTTCTTATGTTTTTTTTTATTTTGTTGGTTTTTTGATAATTTTTGAAAATATAATGTGGACATAAAATATTAGGTAATTTAGCATTTACTGTTGTTCAGGTAAACATTTAAATATTTGTGAACAGTAGAGAAAAATGATACATTTTGTATGTGACAATGCTATTTTTGAATCATGAAATGCAGTGAAATGAGCAATTTTATGCCAAGAAAAAATACAACCTAGGTTATGGTCACGTTTGTAATGCAGCAGGGGGCTTCCATGAAAAGCATCCAGACAGACCAAAACCAGATCACATGACAGCAATTAAACAGGTTCTGTCAAGAAGAGGGATACTAACTCCAATGTTTGCCCATGAAGACTCCTGCCTGGTTAACTCATTTTTACTAACGCAATGGAGCGAAATCATCTCTAATAAACATCAATTATTATTCACATGACATCAGATTGTAAAGGAACCTTGTGTAGCCTATTCCCTTTGGCTACAATTACTGAATATGGGGGGTATGACTAGCGGAGCAATGATATAAAAAACCAGAGGAATTCAGCAAGGGTATAAACAAAGAAGTGTAACTTCACTGTTGCCTGAAGCAGTAAGCTGATAGAAAGCAAAACTCACAGTGAACAGGTCTCCTTATTGACAAACACAGACAGTTATGTTTCTCTAGTCTCCCAGGGGCTGATGCTTAAAATGTGTTCATAGATTCTTAATTCCATGAGGCACACAATATCATTTTAGCAAGCTGACTGAAGCCTGCAGTTGTAGATCACTGTGGAGCAGGGGTCTCCAACCCTGGTCCTGGAGACCCCCAGTCCAGCAGGTTTTATAGGTGTCTTTACATCATCAGTGGCTAAAGATCTGGTACACCTGTTAATCATGACTAATTAAGCCAATAATTGGTTCAATTAAGCAACTGAGAGATTGGTTGAAACAAAAACCAGCAGCCACAGTAGCTCTCCAGGTCCAGGGTTGTAGACCCCTGCTGTGGAGTATATTCCCAAGTGCAAGCAGGAATAAATACATACCCAGGAAGAGTAGGGCTATATTTAGAAGTGAGGGGTCGCTATTATCTATTGATACAGGTTCTCTTCACCTCTCTTACTAATTATTCTGGCACGCTATATTTAAACTTTTTCATTATTTATCTCTCAAGGGTTTCTTACAGCTATTGTATAGTTTGCTTATTTGTATGAATTATACACAAGTATATCTATCTCCATATATTAGGAGCAAAGCAGTTATACAATATATGAAGTGGTGCTCTTGCTGCCCATGAAATGAGGGGTCGGTGCTCCCTGCCGACGCCACAGCACTACACCCCTGTACATGCCTTAAACATGCCGAGTCCCACAATTATTAGAAAATTAATAAAGGAATAAATAGGATTCTGTGGCGACTGCTGTTTATTACATCTTCTATAGTTTAGTCTTATGTGTGCCCTACTTCATCAAAATTACAGACTGTGCTGGCTGTCCAGTTTGTTTACATTTCCTAAAGGTAGTTTCCGCTTCTGCCACATTGTTACTCTGTGAGCATAAGGCTTATAACTATAAAATGAATACAAGTTATGGGTGTACGATGTGCTAAAAACGTTATACAGTGTGAGTGCGTGTGTGTGCGTGTGTGTGTGTGTGTGTGTGTGTATAACGTTTTTACCACACTCACACAGACATCTGAACACCTGAGCAATTTTAACACTCAGTCATTACATGATGTTAATTGGTCTTACACACACAGCCATACAAATCCTTCACTTCATATCTACTTTTTGAGACACTTCTGACTGTGTTTTTTCTCATCTCAATCTCTTCTCTCAATGTATTATGGTAGTAGGATATTTATATGTGAAGTGCAGCTAAAGGATCAAACATCATTACTTGCCGTCTGGAACTTTACGAGTGAGAGGCGATGGAAGAGAGAGCGCTACAGCTGCCAGTGTATTTGCACTCACATTGTCGCAAAGTCCTAGCAAGCAGCATCCACTTTAAGATATCTGTATTTTGTTAACGGATACAAACATGCGGCGGGTCTGGAGTCACATCAACGTGCATGCTCAAATAATTTGCCACCACGGAGGGAAGTCGTGGGCAAATGACAAAGGAGATCACATCACCCGAGTACATCATTTAGGGAACATCATCGCAAACATGTATCCAGCAGGGGTTGTTCGTTATTAGAGCAACTGAAGCAGAAAGACGAGGCGTGCTGCTGTCCCCTTGACTGCGAGAGAGCCAGTGCAGCACTAATGAGCGAAATATGGAGAAGCAGACTCTAATCACGACAATCAGCTTGTCAATGAGCCTCTGTTCTTTGATATTGCTAATCACTGCTATATTCACTGACCACTGGTATGAGACCGACACCACGAAGCACAAGGAGAACTGTGAGTACGACGGGAGCGAATCCAATGACCAAAAGAGCCGGGTGATGCCCATTTATCACCTGCCTCTCAGGGACAGTAATAACCCACAGAGGAATCTGAGCTTCCTAAACCCGGTGCCTGCAGAGAGTATGGAGGACGATCTACTGGAAAACTGGAGGTCAATTTTAGGACAGGGAGTTCTGGAATCTGAATGCGGGCGTCCATTGTTCTCAACCTATGCTGGACTGTGGAGGAAATGCTACTATCTTGACATTGACCGGGATATTGATAACCTAATTTCAAAGGGTAAGAATGTTACTTTTGTATTCGTCTGTGCATGGGGGAAAAATCTAGTAAACCCCACTGGTATTAAATCTGCATTGTGTGTAGGTATGTTTCAGTTTGATAACATATATATATATATATATATATATATAATATATATTCTATATATTATATATATATATATAGATATATATGTATATCTCTTCGCTGAGGTATCGAATCAAATGTGAATAGGCTGTAAATCTCAACAACAATCAACGGATTAATGTTTCCTTTTCGGGCTTTACCGTTGAAGGGACTTTAATCAATAATGCTTGATCAATCTAGAGTTTTCTAGCATTTTACGGTGTCAGAATTCCCCTGCTTATTTATTTGAACAAAAATAAGGTAGGAGGAAAAACAGAATCGAAGTTAAAGAAAACTGATTCGCTACAAAGGCTAAGATTTTTAGTCGGTGTAGCCCGTTTGAAACTCGCTGTCTGTTGTCATTAGAGGGCATCCCGTACCCTCCCCCCCCCACCTTGATCCACGGTCTTTAACTCGCAGACTCATCGCAAAGCATCACTGAATTCTAGTATTTAAAATCTTTAAAATTTAAAAGTATTTTAAAAAGCATACTTTGTTGAAAAAAAATTATAGATACTATAGACTGCGCACTTCTTTGGGATAGTGTAGTGCCTTTGAAAGCACTTCTGCTACACTTCAATCAGGGTTTCATACTAGTCTGTCAATCTGAGCTACCGGGTAACTCAAATTGTCAGAACACCGGTGTAACGCCAATTTTTGCTACTACCGATAGCAAAATATGACATGCATATGCTTTATATTTTGCTAACAATCTGCTACCTGTACCAAAATTGAATCTGTATCTATATACGTTTTTTTTGGTCCAAGTTAAAACAATCCAACAGTTCATCTTGCTGGTTATATAGAGTAGTTTGAAAAGAGTCTAAAAAATATATATATATCAGAACTAAAATAATGTAATATAGCATATTTTAAAGCTAATATCAACAACATGATCGTAATTCACATCAATAAATAGCTTAATAATAATAATAATAATAATAATAATAATAATAATAATAATAATAATAATAGTACCTTTGCAAAACAATTTTACACAGGTGTACTTAACGTTTCAAAGAATTTGCAGTCACCTTATTATTGACTTTTTATCTTTTGCTTTTAATTAAAAAACGTACCTAGCTCTATACAACGTCGTAACCAGAGCTGTCATTCTACCGAGGTCAAACTAAAGCCAAGGGGACACTAGTCAGTTGCTAGAAAATGTAGAATGAAATCTGTTGCTTCAAATTTCATGGGACACTATTCTACACTGTGTAGAAATTGCAGATAGAATGTTGATGGACAACACAGAGAAAACAATGCATAGACGATATTTCCTATAAAAAAGTTGTCCACATACTTTTCACCAGCATTTCTTTTTTCAGTATAATACAATAAACGTTATTCTTAAATATGTATATATAGGATTGTATTAGTAATATTTACCCACGCCTCCAACCCAACACAACACGACCATCATGACAGTAAAAACAGACATAATGAAGCGTTCTTACCTTTGTATAATGATCAGCAGATGTGTCAGTCGCACGAAGAGCATAGTGTGTGGTTTTCACTAACTGTATAAATTATTATTATTTTTTTTAACTTTTTTTATTTTTTATGGGTAAATATCGGGACTTTCTAGCATCGGGAAATCGAACTGTATCGACCTATAGGGACTGTTAGCAAGTATGAATTATACCTGTTGAGGATTATTTTTTCTTCTACAAATCCGATCTCGTTGTAACAATATTTGCACGTTGCGTCTGCTGAACTGCAAGGTTCAAACGGCTTTAAACCAAAACTAGGACTCGCTTTTCCATTAATGTTAAGTTGTGTCAAATGAAAGCATTTAATTGAGAAATAATGACCACTGAAAACACAACTTGGGAAATTAAACCTAACGTAACGTTGCAATTTAACATACCAAACTGGCTTTTTTTGTTGTACTTTCTATAGAATATAATGCCAACAAGACATTGTTTAAAACGGTTCATAGTAGTACATCTGCTTTTTTTTTTTTTTTAAGGAATATACTATTAATAATTTTGTCGACTTACTGCAGCTCCACTACCTCTTGTGGCATTACTGAGAATTGATAATTACTACCAGCAATGGACCGCAACCTTTTCTTCGTTTTTTTTTTTGTTGTTGTTGTTTTGCCAGCAAGGAAGCTAGTCACGTGACTTTTTACATCACTTTCTGGGGCTGATTTATTCTATGATGTAATATTGCTTCTACAAAATCAACAGTCCTTTTGATACAGTTGCTTGCAACAAAGTTGCCTGAAACTTGCAGCTTGCACATTACGGCCATGACTCGGTAGTACACTTTACTAACACCAGCTGTCTGTATTTAATACAAAACTATTACACGTGGAGTAAAATGTAACTTTACAAAACAAGTACTTTCTTATCCAAAAATAGTCTGAGCATGCGCAGTACACAAAATAGGAACATTTGATAGGTAGCATAATTTGACGTGTCACCTGTTCTATGAAGTCAGTTAGTTCTGCATAACAGCTCATTAGAAAAAGTTCACCACATTTATCATAGATCCAGATTCTTACATTTATTTCACGTCCCATATAATTGTTTAAAACCACAAACTCACCAATAATTATTGGTACTTAATGATTTGATTATGATTACCTGCTTTATACAAGAAAATAAACAATCCTGTATTTTTCTTCAGATGCAATAACTGTTCATTATCATTAATTATCGTTAGACTAGTGACTGATCAAAAAAGGGTCCATTTTAATTTGAACTTCTGGCATGAGGAAGTTCGACAGATAAAGGCGGCGACCTTTTTGCCTACTGCACATTGATCTAACAGGCACATTCTCCGCTTTATTGACCGGTCACTAATTTGATGAAAAGTATACTGTGAAAAAAAAAAAAAAACAACAACAAAAAAAAACTTTTGTATGAAACATACACTATATTCTGTATTGCCAATTGATTTCATAAAACACCTTAAGTTAAATGTCGCCTTAAGTTTTCCCTTAAACGTTTGAGGATGTTGCAGAAAACAACTTAACACATTTAAATGAACATATAAAGGAAAATGTATCTTTCAGTGTTATACTTAAATGTATAACTCAAGGTGTTTTATGAAACCATCCCCACGAGAAATGTAGTGCTTAAGCAAAATATCTACTTAAAAAAAGAGAAACGAAGAGACACGTTTCAGCGTCAGAATGCCTTTGTCGTCTTTTCAGTTCAACTTTAAGACTATGTGAATCTTTGGTTTAAAAATACATATCAAGTAAGTATTTAAAATGGCTTGTTCTTTGCAGTTTAGTTCGAAATTAATTGTTAATGTTCCATGACAAATTGTAGTTTTCTTTCAAATTACGAAGTGAAACGAGTAGTAGTTATACTTTTCTCAGACAGTATCTGATGACAGCATGAAGCAGAACACATATCTTAGTGACATTGACATTAAGTATATTCTTAGTGCCCCTTTCCATGGGTTAATAACTAGACATTGATTCAAGGGAATGAAAGTCAATGGATTGTGTCACTAACTGCTATTCTGTTCTTTGCTTCTTGTTTTTTTGTGCTGGTGACTAATCACTTTCTGTGATTGCATAAATAATAGAAATGTACAGATATGTTTAAATATTTATAATAGATGCGATGAATCAGAGACTGGAAGATTGATGCACACTGAGTGCTCTTCTAGACGCAACATCAACATATCTTACAAGGTTAAGCTCAAAGGTTAATTGAACTCGGTCATTGTGTTAGTAGACGACTTATATCGCTTATTAAAGGACTCGTGATTGTAATTTGCTTACTGTGTGCCATCTTGTGGCCATTTATTATACTACAGTTCAACAGCTTTAGGAACAGTTGAAATAGTAAAGAAAACTGTGTCCTACTGTATTAAGCCTTTTGTTTTCCCGTAATGCTAACTTATTAATGTATTTTGGGGGTACTAAGAAATTACATCACTTGTTTCCTCATTTTACCCAGGTATTGCACAGCAATGCACATCTGTGAAGTACCATTTCTCACAACCTATTCGCCTAAGAAACATTCCCTTTAATTTGACCAAAACTATTCAGCAGGATGAGTGGCACCTCTTGCGTAAGTACATTCTAAAATCAGTTCCATAATATTTGCATATGTTATTGTACTTGTACCCATATTATTAAGAGCAAGTTTATTAATGGTTTGGAACAACATACTGGAATTAAATATATATTGAGCACCTTAACAATATGTCATGATTAATGCCTTACCTATTTTTCACAAGTATTGTGAAGCGCTGCTTAAGTAGATCATCAAAAAAATTTACTAGTATGCATACCGCCCCACTTTAACTATGCTAACGAGTCACGCTCCAGGTGTCTGGCTGGAGGTTAAAACATGGTTCACCTCCAATATTAGTGCGATGGTTGCAAATACATTTTTTCTAAATATGGACTTGTTTGACCAACACATGTGTGATAAGTAATATTTTTTGTAATTGTAACTTTTTAAAACTAATAATATACTATTTTAAGTGACTATATTGTAGTAAGAAAGAAACACGGACAATTTACAACTTGGCAAATCTGACTCATGCCTCGTGCTACATGAAAACACGTCTCAGTACTTCTCATTACAAAAATATATTAGTAATTATAAATTAATAAATTAACAAATTTAAAAATTAATAAATCGCTTAAAACAACATTTCAATACACGTCTTGAACTTTTTGCTTAAATGTTTTCATTTTGTTTTTCTTACAATTACAGTACAATTAAGAGCAAGACACAAAATACAATGACTTAATTCAGAATAAGAGCCAACTAGGTTAATGCTGTATATAGGTTAAAATTAGTGCTGGGACGAACACGGGATTTTCATGTTCGGATATATCAAGTATTAATTTATATATAAAGTGCCTATAGAAAGTCTACATCCCTTAAACTTTTTTTTCACATTTTGTTGTGTTAGTGCCTCAGAGCTTCATACATTTAAATGAGGATCTTTTTCCCACTTATCTACACACCATACTCCACACTGTTAAGGGGAAACGTTTTTATTGAGAACAAAATTATATATTAAAAATACAAAACTGAAAGATCAAAATTGCATAAATCTCCACCCCCTTCAATTAGTACTAGGTGGAAGCACCTTTGGCAGCAATTACAGCTGTGAGTCTGTTGGGATAGGTCTCTACCAACTTTGCACAACAATATTTGACCATTCTTCTTTACAAAACTGTTCAAGCTCTGTCAAGTTCCTTGGGGAATGTTGATGGACAGCAATCTTCAAGTCATGCCATAAATTTTCAATTGGATTAGTCAGGGCTCTGACTGGGCCACAGGGACGGTTACCTTTTTGTTCCTTAGCCACTCCAGTGTAGCTTTGGGTCATTGTCATGCTGAAAGATGAACTTCTGTCCCAGCTTCAGCTTTCTTGCAGAGGGCAGCAGGTTTTCCGCATGGACTTTTTTGTACTTTTCTCCATTCATTTCCCTTCTATCCTGACCAGTGCCTGCTGGTGAGAAACATCCCCATGACATGATGCTGCCACCACCATACTTCACAGTGGAGAGTAATACTTCACAGTAGGGATGATGTTCTTTGGGTGATGCGCTGGGTTGGGTTTGTGCCAAACATAATGCTTTGCATATAGGCCAAAAAGATCCATTTTGGTTTCGTCAGACCACAAAACTTTTTGCCACATGGCTACAGAATCTCCTGAGTATTTTTTTGCATGCTTCAAAACGGGATTCAAGGTGGGCTTTCTTGAGTAATGGCTTCCTTCTTGCCACCCTACATAAAGGCCAGATTTTGGGAGTGCTTGGGATATTGTTGACACGTGCACACTTTGACCAGTCTTGGCCATAAAAGCCTGCAGCTCTTGTAAAGTTGCCATTGGCCTCTTGGTAGCCTCTCTGATCAGACTCCTTCTTGCTCTGTCATTCAGTTTGGAGGTACGGCCTGATCTAGGCAGGGTCTTGGTGGTGCCATACACCTTCCACTTCTTAATAATTGTCTTGATAGTCAAGGCCTTTGATATTTATTTTTTTTATACCCATCCCCTGAGCTGTGCCTTTCAACAACTTTGTCCCAGAGTTCTTTTGAAAGCGCCTTGGTGCTCATGGTTGTGTGTTTGCTTTGAAATGCACTACCCAGCAGAGGGAAACTACAGAAACTGCTGAATTGATCCTGAAATTGTGAATCGCTACAATTTAAAACAGGTGGAGGCCACTTGGTGTGTGATTTTGAAGCTAATTTAGGATTGCTATTACAAGGGGGTGGACACTTATCCAACCAAGCTATTTCAGTTTTTGTTTTTAATTAATTTTCTATAAATTTCTAGAATATTTTTTTCACTTGGAAGTTGTGGGGTAGAATGTGTAGATAAATGAAAAAAAAAAAAAAATCCAGGCTATAAGGCAACACAAAATGAATTTTGAAAGGGGGTGTAGATAGATAAAATAAGGTTAGCAATATTAAAATCGAAACAAAAAAAATTTGCTTCTTCCACACCTAGCCAATCAGAAGTGATAGAGGTGGGATGTAACCGCAATTCAGTTTTTTTAGAAACTTATGTGGCTCTCTATAAATATACACAGAGTGTCTTTCTAGCAAGAGAATGAACGTTTATATGAAAAGGTTTTTAAATGTACACAACAAGTTTAAAAGATTAAAAAAACGTAATTTCAGTTGGTTAATCTTGTTTTGGTCCAGGTAGATTTTGCAAGCCTGATAGCAAAAATGGTTGCTCCAGGATCTAGATTATTAGCATATTGTGTTATTTTCTTGAAACACTGAGATATTACTTCCTTTATAGTGATCATCATAGATGGTCAGAAAAATTAAAACAAAACACACACACCAATGTGGGATTGCAGCGTTATTCATTACACTACACATATGTGGTGGATCAATAATGCTGTCGGTAACATTTCACTGTCAGCTATCCTCTATTTTGTATGAACACATTATTGCTGTATATAAACACATAATATCAATCTGAATTTCTAAAGCACCGTTGATGCTGAAATCGTAATAGAAACTCTTTCAATGTCTGTGTGACTTTTAGACTTTCCTGCAGAATATTTTGCAACGAGTCTGGGAACATGTCAACTACAGGTTTGATGAACTAGTCACAGCATGAAAAGGTCTCTGATGTAACTTTCTTGATTTCTGTTTTTCCTTTGGCAACAAAAGATGTTATTGAAGCGCTGGTTTTCTGAGTGTCGCTGGCTTTTTGCTGTTTTCATGATCTCTCATGCTTACCACAAACATCGCCATTCTTGCTTCCACGTCCCACCGTTAAAAGCAGTCCTGCACAGTTTACAAAAACTTTCTTTTGATTAACTTATTGTTCTTTTTGAATCACCTCCTTTGAGATATTGCTTAAAATGGGAAGGAACTTGTTAAAACGTGTTGACTGTTAGATTTCCTGCCTTTACGATTATATTCAATCCTAGTATTTACATTACCAATCAATGAGAATGAGTCTATTTTACCTATGGACATTTTTTGTTATTCAAGGCTGGAAATTTTTGGCTCCACAGTATGTGTTTGTAAAAAGGAAGAGTACGTTTGTTTTTTTTTTCTGATCAAATTGAAACTGGATCAATAACTGCATGCATTTGTGGATTTTTTTAGCAGTGTTGCTGTAAACAATAAAAAGTACTATATGCTTAAGTTAGCAGTATTAACCCTTACAAAATCGGTTATATCTCTATAGTATGGTATATATAACTTAAGTTAATGTGTCGCATTCTCATAATCATTGACTGGTACTGTAAAAAAGCATGGATTGGAAATAATCTTAACACAAACATGGATACTGCAATGACTTAATGGCATGAAAGCATATTCAGAAAGACAGTTGGCAAAAATAAAATTCTTCTGTTTCCCTAAAGATCCAAAACAATAGGCAAGAGCATGCAGGTTTGTATGCTGTTTTTAAACAAAAAATGAAGGTAATTGAAAATAACAGATTAGATATTGCTGTACAATGTTTGCTGTAGTAGGCTACATGACTAGAGTGTGTTTCTTTATACAGAGGCCTACATATTTTTACGCATTAACATACTTATAAAATAAACTTGTTTTTATAATGGTGCTTTTAAAAATAGAAAATGGGTGTGTCACTTGTGCTTAATTGTATTCCAATAAATAAAGACTGGTACCACATTTAACATCTTGTAGTTTAGGATGGTGCATTTTCTTATTAATTTAATGTGTTTACTTGTCTCAATGTTTTGGTTTGCCTTTATTACATAGGTGCTTAATACTTGTTCTGAAATGTGCATTAATATTTCAGATTAAATAAATGTTTATAGTAGGGCTGGTCCTGAAGGCTGCAGGAGTTGTTAAATAAACAATCCTGCACACCGTCCAGGAGACGTGTGCAAAGAACGGGAGCATCCAGCTAAATAACTAGGAAGAGTTGACAGGCCTGGCAGGGTCTTACAAATAATATGGTCTGCAGTTTTTAAATAACCTCACTAAAATAAAATGTGTTGTCATTCACATCTACTACAACGCAGGCTTAAAATACGTTATACTCGCATCTATAACTATACACGTCACTTTTTGTTCTTGCCAAATAAGTTATCAAACAGCTGCTCTAAAACTGCTGCAATGAGAAACTTATACCATTTTTTCTTTCTCTTTTTTTATAACTTCCCTTCTAGAGGCTAACTGACACTCCACTTCTCCCATTAAGGAATTGAGTAATGGCTTGCTGATGCTTTAATTGATTGATTCAAACTTATGGATTCCAACTGAGGTTGGAGAAATTTTACAACATTTAAAAGACAATCGCTCAAACGCCTATTAAACAGAGCAACTAACCTCAGCATTATGTAATTTATTTATATAACCATTATAAGTCATAGAAATTGGCATGTTTATTTCATAGTATTTTTTTCCAATTGCCAGTATTGACAGACATGGCCACCTTAATGACTTAATTTAGTGTTAGAAATGTCACTAGAATGGATCAGAAGAAATAAAGAAATAACAAATGTTTGAACTGTGCACATTTTTAACACTCACAAAATAACATTTAAATGTCATTATTTTAGACAGCAATTCCCTCTATAGACCATGCCTGTTATTTCCAGTGGTTCAAAGGATGGCATTCTTTAAGTTCCCTGAGTGAAAATAATGCAAAGACAGATAGGGAGAACAGAGTTCCTTGGACGGGCTGGTCTGACAGTTCTTTCCCAGGGCTCAAGAGAAGTGGGCTAGCCAGGTAGGGGGCGAGACTCCTTTGCAATAACGCATTGACCCGTAACGGGTCATGTGTGTTAGCATAAAAGGGGACTGAGAACCGTAATCTGTTCCTTCGCATTTGGTTTTACATTTACACTGAGAAGGACTGTGAGAGACCCTGTTAGAGAAAGCAGTATTGTGAGGTTTGTTTGTCTGTCTGTGTGTAATCGTCTCATTTGTTACACCACACTAGACGGCTAACATGATTCTGGAGCTGTCGCCGAGGGCCAGCACTAAAGCCAGAACAGCACTGCACTGTCACAAATAACCTGTATCTCCCACCATGAGTACGACTGCACTCACCCAGGACTGGTGACTGTGTATGTACTATTGTGGGGTGGATACGTGTTGTTTATTGTTATTGTTTGGGTCTGCAAACCTGATGTTTATTATTATTGTTGTTGGTGGTCACCAGACGTGGATATAAAAAATAAACAGCACTTTTCCAAGCTGGATAGAATCTCTGTCTGTTTCATTTACGCACTGCATCACCCCTGCACCTGCATCCGCTCAGCCACTTTGTCACACTACTACATTACATTTTTATACAGATCCGTCCTTTTGTTAACTTGCAAACATGAACAAGTCATCACTCATAGAAAAATGTGTATGTTATGGCAATTGATAACAATACAATAATATAGTGAAAGGAATTCCAATTACAGTGTGAGTACAATATTTCCATGTTGTGTCAACCAGATCTGCGAAGAATCACCGCTGGGTTTCTCGGCATGGCTGCTGCTGTATTGCTCTGCGGGTGCATCGTGGCGACTGTCAGCTTCTTCTGGGAGGAAAGCCTCACCCAGCACGTGTCTGGGCTCCTCTTCCTCATGACAGGTATGCACCTTTGGTGGGCTACTACAGGCTCTAGCAGACCTACATCATATTCTAATCTAGGGGAACATTGGCAATTCTGCAGGTTTAAGAGGTTAAAAGATGGCTAAGAGGGCTCAAGAAAGCAGTAAATGCAAAGTGCATTTAACCCACTAAGTACCGAATAAAACATTATTTTAAAAAAATAGCAACACAAGCTGTTTTAAATAAATATTTCTTCATAGATATCTATCTATCTATCTATATCTATATCTATATATCTATATCTATATATATATATATCTATATATATCTATCTATCTCTATCTATCTATCTATCTATCTATATATATATATATCTATCTATATCTATCTATATATATATATATATCTTTTTTTTTAAATCATTCATTTTGGCTACAAACTGAGAACAGTCAAGTTAGATGTGCCTGTAATTAGACTGGTGAAATTTCACACCAGCTATGAAGTGCAACTTATAGAAAATGGATCAGTGTGGGTCGACATTAGACATTTCAAATTTTTAGGCATCGGTTTTGAGGCGTCAAAAGTATTGAGGCATCATAAAAGCATCTGAAGGGCTGTATTTGTATAATTAACAATTACATTAAGAGTTAACTTTTGCGGTGAACAAAATTTGAGCAAATTATCATAACAATATAGTTAAAGAGAATTCAAATAACGGGTAGATGCCAGTTAAAAATGCTCCAAAAAATTACAAAATAGAAATGAGGACAATGGCACCTAATGGAAACTGTGCTGTTTTATATACCAGCTGTGGGTATTTCATAAGAAAGGCCTCATAAAAAAAATAATTGATTGAACCTTTTTTTTCTCAGGCATATTTTGCACAATTTCGTTGTGCACCTATGCAGCAAGCATCTCGTACGACCTGTCCCGGATCCCATCATTTATCTATGGTCTTCCGAATAACGTGGAGCACGGCTACAGCTGGTCGATATTCTGTGCCTGGTGCAGCCTGGGCCTGACTGTGGCCTCGGGGTGCCTTTGTACCACATACCCCTTCATCAACAGGACCAAGATTATACAATCAAAGACCACCATGGCCTCTTCTGTGTGAACATTTATCAGGAGGACTGCGTTACTACAATGTTCTGTTGGTTTTTTAATGGAAATATTTTCCAAAGCTATTTTTCTTTCTTGTTTTTATGCTTTACCTAATGTACTTCAGTTCTACTCCAGCAGTCATTTTCAACTTTACATTTCCAGATATGCCATACTGTCATCTGCTGGTAGGAATGGGTATTGTAGTGCAACAGAAATTAATTGGATGGTAGATCATCAAGGTTGGGTAGTTCTCAGTTGTACCTCTAGGTGGCACTAGATTGTTGAAAGCTGGTGACCTTATTACTGTGACTAACACAACATAACTATGGCAGGCTGTCCATACAAGCCTGGGATTTACTGTTGTTTTTTTTTTTGTCTGTGGATTGACCATAAATCTCCCGTCTCCTGGAGGGAATGGTATTTAATATTGTACTGAAAAAATAGAACAGAAATCTAAATGTGTTATTTAAACAAATGCAATGAAAATATCTTATCTCCCATTGGAAACAATGACGTTCTACCCTACTACTGTTCAGTTTGTGTGGAAAGTGTGATGTGCGTCTGATCTCTTGGGATTATTGTTCTCGTGTCCTGATCCAGCCAACCCTGGGGTATTCCTTCAGTGTGTGTATACCGTGAAACCTGCTGACGTCATGTTTCTAAATAAAGTAACATAACAAATTGACATTAGTTTTCTGTACTTTATTCAACGTTGTCGTTTTTTTAAACATTCCAGAAAAGATAAAATAAAGTAATTTAGTACAACATGTTAATGCAACCTTAATTTAATGAATGTAAGAGATTTAATTGCAGTACATTACGGTAATTCTCACACATTGTCATTCAATAGGCATCCCTAGTACTTCATTTCTACTCCAGCAGTTATCACTAGTAGGAAACTAATTCAGATTCTTCATCAAAACACAGCTGGACATAGTTTACAAGGCGTTGGAAGGTCTCCTCCGGAATCAGAGACCCCTTCAAAGTCTCATAAATACACATCATAAAGGACAGCATCTAGACTGAGATGCATCAGAATTTAGACAGCTGAAAAGAGCATTACTATAATCATGTTTTACAAAGAGACACATACATTATATGAATAAAAATAATCCAAACTGGCGTTTTTATAAATATGTAATAAAGTTTACAGGAAGAGAGTTAAAACAGGTTCAGTAAATTCCTTCAGATTTGTTTGTGTTGAAAATTTGTATACTGGATTCAATGCACTATTTAGCTTAAGTGTCCTACAGTAAGATAATGGTTACATAGGCAAAAAAAATTGAATTGAAAAAGACCAGCATTTGATGGAAATAAAGTCTCATTTTCCTTTGACATTTTAATATGGAGGTTTTCAACTATTTGGCTATATAATAGCCAATATAGTAACCAATCTATGCTCTATCTGCACTCTATTATGAATTATGAGCCAGGTTTGTATGTTGATGATGTCATCCAACGTGGCAGCCGTTTTTACTGTAGCAACTTCCCTTGAACAACCTTTAAAGACAACCACACTAGGATCATGTGTGCCAATTTTTGGTTCAATTGGACTAGCGGTTTCACAAACTTTTTTGTAGTCAGTTTTGCATGTTGTTGAGGACATCAAACGTGACCCCCATGTTTTTTATTGTAGCAGCTTCCCTTTAAAGACAACCAAACTACGATCATATGTGCCATTGGGCTTCTTTCAATCGGACTAGTGGTTTTGGAGAAGATCTTTGTAATTTTGACATCATGCAGCATAGCCGCCACACCATACAACCCATCAGCTTCTTACAAACACCAGTTAATCTTGGACTATCCCTCAACAATTATACCAACTTTCAGTACTCTGAAATAAGTTGTTTTTAAAAGACGAGTTTTTACATTTAGGCTAAATGTTTTATATATATATATATATATATATATATGGCAACCAAATCATGTGACTTACAACATAAGTTGTTTAGCATTTTCCATCTTCCCATAAGCATCTACCAACCTACCAAATCCGGTGAGTTTGAGCAACTCTGGCGGAAAGAAAAATAATAACAAGAATAATCACAACAATAACTGCCTTCCCAGCCTAGGATTTGGAAGCCTAATTAGCACAAACACATTTTTAACCCTTGGTTAGCACATCTTTAAGATGCTGAAGTGGTACAATAATCTGGATTCAATACAGACATATTTAACTGTGGTACTGTGAAACACCGCACATTTACTAGATTGCTGTGATTGGAGATAACTTAAGCAGATAGAATCTGCTATCACAGAAATTGCAGTTAGGTAGAAACAACCCTGTAAAAAATAAAATAAATAAAGAAGGCTGACCTAAGTAATATATATCGATGTAATAAGTATATTAAAAAAAAAAAAAAGCAAAGCATTGCATTAGTACCAAACTGATTTATTGAACTGATGGATCACTGACTTTATCAAACACCAGTGCAAGTCTACTTCTATATTTCAGCACTACAATCAAAGTCCTGATTGACAGATTATTCAAACTCTTTGTTCCAACCATGTTTGTAATTTAACTAATAAAACCATCTAGGTGTTAACATACTTTTTATATAGGGTGGGGGTAAAATCAGACTAATCAGGTAAAACCCGATGATGGGAAAGCAGCAGTAATGTGAACAGTTTAGTGCATTTCAGCGAGTTATAGTGGATATTCAATACACTCAGTATCCTGGATACACCTGTTAAGAATGAATTAAAGATCATGTAGGCCAATGACCAGTCTGTAATCACTGGTCATTTTCTTATGTATACATAACAAAAAATTCTAGAACTTGAAGCTACTGCACTAACAGGTAACTATGATGTGATAGGTGTTACAGAAACGTGGTTATCTGAGAGTGATGGGGACGAATATAATATTTGTGGGTATACACTATATAGGAAAGACAGGCAGGACAGACGAGGAGGAGGGGTAGCGCTATACATAAGAAACAGTCTTGAAGCCCAGGTGTTAAACCTGGACAAAGAAAATAAAACCGAATCAATATGGGTCAGAATAACAGACAAAAATTCAAAAGGCATAATAATAGGAGCATGCTATAGACCGCCAGATTCAGACGGTGAGCACAATAATCTGTTATACAATGACATTAGAAATGTGTGTAGCAAAGGAGAAGCCATACTAATGGGGGATTTCAACTTCCCCCAAATCAAATGGGAAAACCCGGTGGGTAGCGCGAAGGATGAAATAGAAATGGTGGAAATGACAAATGACTGCTTCCTAACACAATTTGTCAAGGCACCGACTAGAGGGGAGGCATGCCTTGATTTAGTCTTTTCAAATAACGAAGATAGAATAACTAAAACAGAGGTCAGAGAACCACTGGCAAACTCAGACCACAACATGGTCTCATTTGAAGTGTTTTTTAAATCCTCAAAAGTAAAGACTAAAGCTAAGGTTTACAATTTTAGAAAAGCAAACTATGAAGGCATGAAACAGAGACTAACAGAAGTAGATTGGAGTAAAATAGAGAAAACACCCACAGAAGAAGGATGGTTGTTCTTCAAAAATGTAGTACTAGAGGCGCAAAACAATTATATCCCTAAAGTAGACAAATCTAAATGTAAAACTAAATTGCCAAAATGGTTTAATAGATCAATTAAAAAAAATATTCAGCGAAAAAAGGCACTTTACAGAGCATTAAAAAAGGACCAAAAAGAAAGTACACAGAAAGAGTACACAGAACTGCAAATGCAAGTCAAAAAGGAAGTTAGAAAGGCCAAGAGAGAAATAGAAATGAACATTGCTAAGGGAGCTAAAACCAATTCCAAAATGTTTTTCCAATATTACAACAGCAAGAGAACATTCAAAGAGGAGATTAAATGTTTAAGAGATACAAATGGCAAAATCATAGAGGAAGAAAAAAAAATAGCAAATATGTTAAATGATTACTTTTCACAAGTTTTTACAAAGGAAGATACTGACAACATGCCCCACATGTCATCCAGTTCCTATCCAGTTTTAAATAACTTTAGCATAACTGAGGCAGAAGTGTTAAAGGGACTAGGAGCTCTTAAAATAAACAAATCCCCTGGGCCGGATGAGATCCTCCCAGTAGTACTCAAAGAAATGAAAGAAGTAATTTACAAACCGCTAACCAAGATCATGCAGCAGTCTCTTGACACAGGGGTGGTACCGACAGACTGGAAAATTGCAAACGTAATACCGATCCACAAAAAGGGAAACAAAACTGAACCAGGTAACTACAGACCAGTAAGCCTGACTTCTATTATATGCAAACTTATGGAAACTATAATAAGATCCAAAATGGAAAATTACCTATATGGTAACAGTATCCTGGGAGACAGTCAGCATTGTTTTAGGAAAGGGAGATCGTGTCTTACTAACTTGCTTGATTTTTTTGAGGATGCAACATCGATAATGGATAATTGCAAAGCATATGACATGGTTTATTTAGATTTCCAGAAAGCTTTTGACAAAGTCCCGCACAAAAGATTAATTCTCAAACTGAACGCAGTTGGGATTCAAGGAAACACATGTACATGGATTAGGGAGTGGTTAACATGTAGAAAACAGAAAGTACTGATTAGAGGAAAAACCTCAGAATGGAGTGTGGTAACCAGCGGTGTACCACAGGGATCAGTATTAGGTCCTCTGCTATTCCTAATCTACATTAATGATTTAGATTCTGGTATAGTAAGCAAACTTGTTAAATTTGCAGATGACACAAAAGTAGGAGGAGTGGCAAACACTTTTGCAGCAGCAAAGGTCATTCAAAATGATCTAGACAAGATTCAGAACTGGGCAGACACATGGCAAATGACATTTATAGAGAAAAGTGTAAGGTACTGCACGCAGGAAATAAAAATGTACATTATAAATATCATATGGGAGATACTGAAATTGGAGAAGGAATCTATGAAAAAGACCTAGGAGTTTTTGTTGACTCAGAAATGTCTTCATCTAGGCAATGTGGGGAAGCTATAAAAAAGGCTAACAAGATGCTCGGATACATTGTGAAAAGTGTTGAATTTAAATCAAGGGAAGTAATGTTAAAACTGTACAATGCACTTGTAAGACCTCATCTTGAATATTGTGTGCAGTTCTGGTCACCTCGCTATAAAAAAGATATTGCTGCTCTAGAAAGAGTGCAAAGAAGAGCGACCAGAATTATTCCGGGCTTAAAAGGCATGTCATATGCAGACAGGCTAAAAGAATTGAATCTGTTCAGTCTTGAACAAAGAAGACTACGTGGCGACCTAATTCAAGCATTCAAAATTCTAAAAGGTATTGACAGTGTCGACGCAAGGGACTTTTTCAGCCTGAAAAAAGAAACAAGGACCAGGGGTCACAAATGGAGTTTAGAAAAAGGGGCATTCAGAACAGAAAATAGGAGATTTTTTACACAGAGAATTGTGAGGGTCTGGAATCAACTCCCCAGTAATGTTGTTGAAGCTGACACCCTGGGATCCTTCAAGAAGCTGCTTGATGAGATTTTGGGATCAATAAGCTACTAACAACCAAACGAGCAAGATGGGCCGAATGGCCTCCTCTCGTTTGTAAACTTTCTTATGTTCTTATGTTCTTATGTAACTAGAGAACAACTTATACTATTGAATTGAAAACTGGACAGGGCATTCTTTAGCACGTTTACAGTGTTGTGGCTTCGATTAAATCAAAGTGAATAAATATCAACAGAAAGAACCCTTGCTGTCAATGCACATGTTGGTGGGGAAAAAAAGAAAACAGGACACAATCTGTCAATTAAAAAGAAAGGTAAAAAAATATTTATTTGCAGAATAATGTTACAATTGAACAGCTAACCACATATAATTGTGTACATGAAGTGTTTGCTGAAAGACATTCAGACAGAAACCTTTTTGTACCTGTGTATGAGTGCATCAGTTGCCCCTAGGCTTACTCTGTATGTGCCATTTGGTACTAAAGAAACAAATCCATTTGACAAAGAATTACAGTTTTCCTTTAGTGTGGCTTCCCTAGCGAATGGAACCATCTTCTCATTCGTATCTTGAGAAGATGTCCCTGCGTCTTCAGAGTACCCAGAAGATGAAATAGCATTATTGGCTGCCTTACATTCTTTATTAAAATACTTCTTCAAGTGCATGGAGAGCTGAGGACTTAGCAGCAGCACGAGGTTCCCACCAACACAAAGCACCCTAAAATACAGGTAACGGTAAGCTAAAAAATATGTTATGAACACACACAGCACCATGACAATAAATAGCTATCAGTATCATGATCCACACCAACTTGTTAGAATTTATCAAAATTGGATAAGCGGTTCTCTAGACAGATCAAATCGTAATTGTGACGTGTGTACATAAAGATTGCGAAATTCTGATGTTAAAGAATGTCTTTACAAGACATATCTATAATACTGTTTGACATCTCACACGAGCAGGCCCCTCAACCATACCCTCGTTGCCAGGGATACGCACCCCCTGAAATCTAGTCAGGGAAGGAACCTGTTCACTATTTTAAAATAACAGCCAGTCAGAAAATTCAAACTCAATTTTTCTGTTAAAAAAAAGCAGCACATATGAAGTACTTGCAGCAGATGGCTTCAAATGTAAATTCCCACCACATATAAAACAGCAGCTTGGCAGTATGCAGCAGCTTCATGTACAGTAAAACTAGTTACCTTTCCATTTCTTTTAGAATATCTGGCAGCATTGTTCTCATATCGGTTTCACTGTTGAATTTTCTCCCAAATGGAATGTCACAAACTATAGCATCGACACTAGCTGACAGGAGCGGCATCTCTGTGAAATAAAACAGTGCGTAAAATAAATAATCTGCTTTATTTATACAGTACAGGGTAGGAAAGATCACGACAAGTTTGTGAATATCCAGAGAATTACCAAAAGTCATGCAGATTGGACTAAAGACCTATGGATGTAACTCGCTTATTGATGTCAACCTTCTACCAGTGGCAGCTACCAAAAATTCAAGCCAAGTACATTTAAACCTCTCTTTACTGTGCTTTCAGTCTTCTTCCCAATCTCCACCTGATTTCTGGTTGGTGAAGGATGTGGATTCAAATTTCAAAGCAGTGCCAAGTACCAAACAAGTCAAAATTTTACCTGGTTATGTAATTTGTTAATCATGTTGTCCTGAAGTGACAAATAAGATAAGTGATAGTGACTATTTTCAATTCTATTTGTATCTTACCCATCACTGATGCTCTGATTAGGTCAATTTTCTCAGTCAGATTTGCAAACTGCACATTATTGTACGCTTCTTTCAGTTGTGATTCATTAATGTCAAACCCCAGAAAAAATGCACCCTGAAAATAATGGGAGAAAACACATTTATAAAATCTCATAGCTTTTTTTTCTGAAATTAGTAATTTTTAAATGATATAAAAGTAAATTAAAAAGTACATAACAATAAAAAAATAAATAAAAAACAAACATTCAATAGATTAACAACTGAACATAAATCTAACTGTCAGACACTTCCTTTTTACATGTTTTTGAAGACATCCACAAAGTCTGCATGCAAAAAAGTTTTACAATAACTTTTTTTTTTTTTTTTTTTTTTTTTTTTAAATCTTATCTTGTGATAGTTCCCTGTGCCGTCAAATAATTATGGGTGAATATTTGAAACAGACCTATACTTATAATGACCTGTACCCACTTGTATATTTTCTATAAAACCACAAAAATGATGTTCAACAGCGATGAACTTTATTTTGTACGATACTCCACAAAACATGTGAAGGCCATCTCTGCACTTCAGGTAGATACACTTTGTGTAGTTTTCTCTTCTGGCACAAACAGCTCTGGCTCTTAGAATCCGAGGAGCACCAGAAGTGACAAAACAATGGCCTGGTAAATTCTGGAGAGAGTACAGTTTCCACCAGCTGATACAGCAGGCTTTCATTTACAACAGCACCATTCAGGCAGAGACAAACAATTGGCCAGTACCATATTTTACTGCAGTACCATATTTTACCTGCTTCCTGCTCTCTGCCTTCACATAACTTGACCTTCATGCTATAACTTCCTGGATTACAGAGGGACCAGAACTTGATGCCAAATCCTATTGGCTTTCCCTGAATGAATTGCTTCACAGAGTGGTAAACATGGAAATCACAATGAATGACTTCCCCCTCAAAAAATTGTCCCATCTACACTGATTTAAGTGGATTTAACAGGTTACATCAATAAGGGATCATAGCTTTCACCTGGATTCACCTCGTCAGTCTATTTCATGGAAAAAGCAGCTGTTCCTAATGTTTTGTACACTCAGTGCATATATAATTGAGTATATATGTAACTGAGTAAAACAACAATAATACACACTAATGTACCTTTCTGATACCAACTTAACTTCTCCCATCCAAAGAGTGGGAAGGCAGCAAACATGGGCTGTTTTGTATGTGATATGCCATACGATCATCTTTCGTGGGTTTAAACAGCTTCATATAATTAAGCTGGATAAGAATTGGTTTGACACTTGAGAAAAGAAGAAGGTCTATTTGTAACAGAGATACTGAAAAAAGAAAAATGCTGCACAATTGTAGCTGAGGCATGCAAGAAAACAAGCGATTTAAGTAGTTTAAAAGGGTTATACCCTGCTAGACAGCAGAGAAAGTCAAAATTCAACATAAAATGAAATTCTAACAGGAGAATATTTTGGAGTTGTGAATATGATACTTTGCAAGTTTTTATTTGGTGTGAATGTTACGTGCAGAACACTACAAGAACTGGGGTATGTTTCAACACTTTGGGACCCATTAGCAAATGCAACTTTTCAGAGGAATTAAATAATTTTAACAGTACAAAACTAGAATGACACATCGTGCTCAACATTAACACCTTCGTAGTGCAAGCTGTATTTTGCTAGCTTAATTCCTCTCAGAAAAATGTGTTTTGCTCTGGTATAATTGTACTACCAAGCTTGAGGTTTAAAAATAAAATTATTCATAATGAACATTTATACTGTACCTCTATCATTTTTTTACAATCAAAATAGTTAAACTGCATGAAATATGCCAGATAAGTGCTGACTAAGTAAACATACTTAAGATACAGTTTTACTACTTTTACATCAATCAGCCATACCTGCCAATCTTCAGCAGCTTCTAAAAGAATGGTGCCAACCCCACACATTGGGTCCAACAAGGTCGTGCCAGCCTATGTAACAACAAATACTGTATTATTACAAGATACCCAGTAAAACTCTGCATATACATGTTTCTAAAGCTGAGGGAAAACAAAGCCACATTTTCAAGAGTAGTAGCTTCAAACCTGGTTCCAAGAGACCAAGTTTGAGGCAAACTGGCTGTATCAAACTCCCCTGGTGTGCCATGCAGTGGTCTGAAACCTTGTCTCCTGAAACCAAGTTCCAAGCCACAAAGTGGCTTCGTGTTCCCTCAGTTTTATACTAACAATATAAAAGAAAGTATGAGTTGTTACTGATACCTTGATATCAGCCAGAGACACCATAGCCCAAGCAATAGTTGATCTAAGTCCTGTTGTTTTAATATATGTCCTATGAGCTAAAGGAAGCCTGAAGAATAAAGAATAATTTGGTTTTAATGTACACATCTCTCTCTCTCTATTTATTTATTTATTTTTTTAGCGTGACCAATTATTATTTTTTATTTTCCCCCAATTTGGAATGTCTAATTATGTTTTTAATCCTCACCGCAGCGATTCCCTACACAGCAGATGTTCTGAGGGTGTGTGAGCGTCCTGCGCCTAAAGCCAAAATCGTTTTTACCCCAAGCAATCCAGAGCAGAGGTGAGTGGGCTACTGATCCCAGAGAACAGAGACCAGCCCTGCCTCTTACCACTCTGAATGTGCTCGGTGTCTGGCCAGTAGGGTTCGCTGTTCCACGATGAGAAGCAGTCCCTGCCAGTTTCCCATCCCCCACCCCTGGAGCGTCAGAGCCAATGTGCCCCCCCCCCCCCCCCCCCCCCCCAGCAAAGTTCCGCCTCTTTGCACAGCACTGGATGCGAACTGTACCGTCTAAGCTGTGTGACTCATCCTGCGCTCCCAACGGCAGCGCTTTAACTGGATGAGTCACTCAGGGACCTATGTACACATCTCTTAATTGAACAGTTTTGTCTAGTTCTAAAAATGCATATTATATTTTATTACGTGATGCACAATAAAGAGCCTTCTCCTGTCAGTTAGGGTTGAAGCTTTTGTTAAGGAAAGCTGTTTCGTTATGGCACAGAAGTACTAGATATGCGGTTTTCTCTGCATTTAAACACGAAGCAAAGCAGATTAGTTCATTCAAATTAATTCAAAACCGTGACTTGCGCTAAATTACACATTTGCTTAAGTGCTAGTCAGAGCTTCCGTTTCCTGTCAGGCCAAAAAACGCAGTGCTCTAGATATAAATAACACTATAGGTGTTGCTATCATAATAAAGTTGGTGACCATGAACTATATCCTCAACATTCATAAAAGCCCTGGGGCAGTTTAATCAAAATCAGACAAATTCAAGTGAGGTGTTCCGATGAGGATATCCTTTATTACCAAAAAACGAAGCACTAGAAGTCATGCATATCCTTCACCATCTGGTTTCCAGGGAGAAATCAGAAAAGAAAATGTGTTAAAAAAAGTATACATTTTCTTTTCTGATTAAGGGTATAAAACTAACAGTGGTATACAGAAGCTTATAAATGTTTTCCAAACCTGAAAACTGGGATCCCCAAAACACAGTGCTCGTCACTTAGGTGTACATTAACCTGGAGAAGAAAAAAAAAAAGCTTGCAATTAGAACCTGAAGAGCTGACTTTCAGAAACTGGACCTATTCATTTATTCAGGTAATATGTGACAAATCAGGAAAGCAACATATGACTTCCATATTTGTTTTAATCAGTCAAGTAAATAAGCATGCTAAGGTTGTGTACTACATAGATCTTGATATGTTAAACTTTTTTTGGCACAGAACTGTCCGTTTGGCTTTCTCACTGCGACATAGAATTTTGAGGAGTCCGTTCAGTTGCTCAGCGTCGTATTTGTTTACATCGGCAAGTTGGATTTATGTGAATTTTAGGACGTCAGAAAACACTGAAAACAAAGTTTATATGACGACTTCAGTGTCTGCAGTTGTTGGCCATTTTGTTTTGTTGTTTGAGGAGAGGAAGCTCAATTTGAGGGAGTTTGTTTGGAGCTATGTATGGTCATGTGATGAGGTTTTAACTAATCACATGCCAGAATTTCTATGGACCGATTCAAATACACCCACCCTCATTATACCGCCCCTTGCTATACTGCGGATTCAGATATATCGTGGTTCTGGAGTTGGCTCCCCATTTTTACTGTCTAACTGCGTATGCCTAAGGTCAGGGGTTCCCAAACTGGTCTGCAGCCCACACAGTTTCGTCTTTTTTGTGCATAACAGTTCAGCACGAGAGGCAACGGCTAGACGTTTTAGTTACAGTGTTCAGAAATTAGGATTTAAGAGTTATGTTTTTGTGCACGGTTTACTGGTTTTACTCAGAAGTGATTCCTGTTCAGGTATTTGTGAATGGGAATAATAAGAGACATGCACTCCTTTCTTGTTTGATGACCAAGAAAAACAACTGCATTTATAAAATGTTCAATTATCACTATGTAACACAATTTTTGTTCCTGGGTAGTAAGTGTTATTTCCTAATTGCTTATGCCTCAAAAGTATAGAAAATGGCTATTATTTCCCACAAACTTTGCTTCTGTGACCAGGACAGTGATATTTCAAAATATCACTATTTCCAATGGGAAAATGTGTGTCATTTCGTTCACATGAAGTCAGAAAAAAACAACATATGAATCCAAATTAACATGTATTTATACTAAAGTAATACAAAGATGACTACAAAAGATTTAGAAGCGAGTAGTTTTTCGACATTTACAATTATACTGTATTTACTGTATTTTATTTACTAATATTAAAGTGTTTCAAAGAAAATAATTTTCACTCAGTGCATATTCTCAGTGTGATTTCCTTTCAAAATATTTATTTAGATTAGGTTTATTTATAATGTTAAAAGTTTAAACATATTAAATGTTTTAATTTGGCATTTTCCCCAAAGAGTGCTAATAATGGGCAGCAGTGCCCAATGCAGCTGAACAGGTGGTGGGCCTCAGGTAAAAAAAAAAAAAAAAAAAAGTTTGGGAACCCCTGCCTTCGCTGCAACATACACAGGCACTTAGAATCACTGTCGGTTTTATTTCGTACTACACATCACAAACCAAAATATACAAAACAATTAAAAACAAAACATTAATATCATACTGTTATAATATACACACGTATTGCACAATAACATAAAGCAAATTAAATATCTACTTGCTGAAGCGCTTTTTATTTTAGCCAACTGTCACGTGTGGCAGCAATGCACTAGGAAAAGTCACAAGGCAGTGATGTCAGCTCCCTTGCAAACAAGCCTCCTATGTTGGGAATGGATTATTTCAATGCAGCAGGTTTGTGCATTTGAGAAAGGAGAGGAAGACTCATGAAATTAACTGGAGTCTGAAGTTGAGAAGCAACTGCTCTCCGCTGTACGAATTAAAGCGGTCCACTGCTTTTTATACAGTTTTTTTACACAGAGAATTGTGAGGGTCTGGAATCAACTCCCCAGTAATGTTGTTGAAGCTGACACCCTGGGATCCTTCAAGAAGCTGCTTGATGAGATTTTGGGATCAATAAGCTACTAACAACCAAACGAGCAAGATGGGCCGAATGGCCTCCTCTCGTTTGTAAACTTTCTTATGTTCTTATGTTCTTAAAAAAAAAAAGAGAAAAAGCAGGTTGCGTAAAGGATTTATACTGGACCCTGAGGCACCCGATAAAACGAGGGAGTGGTTGTAGAGTATTTGTTATTAGCCTATTTGTTTTTAGCATGGGTCTTTCGCTATACCGTGGCCCTCGATATACAGCATATTAACCTCCTTGTGCTGCATCTTTGGGGTGAGACGTTGTTGTAAGTGACAATGCAGCTGATGCATAAGTCACACACCTGTAGTCTCGTATCTTGTAAAGCGCTTGGTGATGGTGGTCCACTACGAAAGGCACTATATAAAAATAAAGATTATTATTATTTATTAGATAGAAAGATAAAAGGTTTTGCTCAAAAGAGTCAACTTCCCTTTTAACATTTCAGCATGTTCAACATACCTTTGTCAAGGAAAGTTTTTTTGAAAGCAAAGCGTGGAGGTACTTCTATATAAAGTTGAGAGTATTACCTTAATTTATACTGTTTATTATGTTAACTGGTGCATACTGTTTTCTGTATCTGATGGTGATGTTTAACCCCAAAGCTTTATTGGAGTGTGTTTTTAGGCATTTTAAAAGATAAAGCAAATCATTTAAAAATGACATTAAAACGCTGGTTCCTGGTCTAGGGTCAACAGAACTGTGCCTTGATGCTGTATACATACTGTATGGGCTGGAGTGTCTAGAAAACACCACCTACTTGAAGATGATGGAATTCTGAGGAGCTCAATAATAACGTTAGACCTATGTTGCTACATTACCTCGACATCTGGGTCTCTCAGCTCTGCTTTCCATCCAAGCCGTTTAGTTAAAGCAGTTCCAATAATTTGTCCAAGCTCCTAAAAAAGAATGAAAATACAGCTTTTGGTAATGACACTGTAGTGAGAACATAAATGTTGGCAAGTTAAAATACCACCGTCTTTCTTTTCAAGTGCACCAGTCCTCCTTTCCTGTACATGATGGGAACTAATTTGTGTACAAATAGACTCATTTTAATTTAATTTATTACCTGTGCATTAAATCTCTTAGCAACACTGCCACTACAGCGGCAAGAAACTCTGAACAATGCTGACAGTTCTTTGGGGTTCAATGAAACATCTTCCTGAGAGACCTTTTCACGCACAGAACTCTTCCTATCGTCCCCACAGATTACTGAGTCCAACTGAATGCTCTCCTGATCTGGGATTCTTTCAAGATCAACTTGCGATGGACTTCCCAAGAATCCTCCCTCCAGGTTCATTTTCTTATTACACTCTTTGTGGCCTTCCTCCTCCCATTTTCTCTTCCGGCTGTTTTTGGTGTTGCTTTTATATGAAGAACTGTCATTTAAAGCTCTCTGAAGTATCTGCCAAGTAGAAAGCGTATCCATCCATACTCTATCATCTCCAATTATTTTCTTCTGAATTACATGTTTTGCCTTTCCTGAGATTAAAAACATAGATGACATGTTGTGTACTTCAGCATTACCATTTAGAAATAACACTGTATTGCAATGGGAATGCCAATTATTCCATATTACACTCAAACACATATAAAAAATACTCCTTGTTAACAAAGGTACCTTATGCTGGGTGGGTGAGGGTACTGACTAATAAATAAAAATACAAATAATACAAAATAAATTCTGCTACAGTTCCAATTAACAGCTGCCTTTCCAAGGATAGCTAACACTGCAATTAGGACTTGAATTACATTTTTTTTTTTTTTTTTTTTTTTTTTAAAAACACAACAAAAAAACATGTATACCTGTATTCCATGGCACACTTATGGGAGGCTCTTTCTTCAACAGCAGAAATAACCTTTCCGCTGATTTTAGTCCTTGCAGCGTTTTCACATTTGCACTGGTTGTGAAGAAGACTTTGCCTGGTACCTGTTCCACCTAAAAGACAACAACGACAATACAATATATGGTAAAGTATAGTCGATGTTGTGAAGCTGCATCAGTTATATTACCAGGTCATGACTTATGACTTGTTTGAGAAGAGAAAAAGGCTGCAAAACAAATCAGCCAATTAAGGTTGCTTCTGACAGCTCTGTGCTGTCATGTAATTATATAGCAGGGGTGTTGCAAGGGTTATGTATGTATCCTTTAACAAAACATCCGTTTTCCTGTCAGTGTAAAATGCTTTTAGATAATTACAATTAAAAGGTCACTTTAATGTTCATTTTTAATGCACTGTTTAAATCCAGCCTTTCAATTTAATTAATACACACAAGTATAAGAGACAACTGAATCGTTTTATTCACCTACTCTGAACCTTACAACCTACCAACTTAACACACTTGATTAAGTTAGAAGTCGATTTTGTCATATCTTGTTTCACTCAGTTGTATGATTATACAAGTACTAAAAACAAAACAGTTCTAAACATTTGATCACTTATCCTGTATGTTCAAAATTATTATTTAAATGCACCACCATAGATTATGTTGCTTCCCGTTTTGTAAATCTGAACAACGACACAGGAAGTGATTTATTTATTTTTTTAAATAGAAATGGTAAACAAACAAATACTACAAAGCACATAACAATGCTGCTACTGTGTAGAAACGGCATTCGGTAGTGTATTGAGCAGGACCAGAAGACTCCCCTGATGAATACTGGACCAACTAAGTCAACAGCAATCTGGCATGTGCATTTGTAAAAACGTAAGAATTTAACTGAGTGAATTTGTCATTTTACTGTAACCTCAAGCCACATTATATATATATATATATATATATAATATATATATATATATATATATATATATATATATATATATATATATATATATATATATATATGAGAGAGAGAGAGAGAGAGAGAGACCGAAAAGCAATGCAATGCAGACAGCACCAATCTACATAAATGACACATTAATTAATTTAATTTCTTTAGCAACTTCGATACTCACATCAAAAGCTGTCAGTTTTGAAATGACTTCTTGAACAAGAAATTGTTCCATGCCTTTTCCTGCAGTACAAAAATACCGGTATGGACGTAAAACACAACTTGTTCCTGACATTTCTACTTCTTGTTGTGAACAAAGGCAAAGCAAAGTTGTGAACAAATTTGTACTGACGTTTTTAAATCTGATTATCTGCGTCACTGAAACCTGTGCTGTATTCTGCTGCTGATGAGACTCGGGTAATTTAACGGCTAACACCGATACAGGCTAATTGTTATCACAGAAGCCCACAGACACTAGACTCATTTTCTTCAGCGAAGCCTGCATGCTTTCTGTTATCGATACGGAAACGGAACAGGGCAGGGAGGACCCACGTGGATAAACTAATATAACACAAGAAGAATAAGTTTGCAGCCAAAAGCGCCTCCCAGATAGATAACAACAAAAGAGCACAAAACTATAGTCTATTTAACAAGATACTCGACTCTGCCTTTAGTTCCGTTTTAATGCGCGCAAAGCATTGTGGTATATAAAGAGGGCTCGGCACTCGGCATAGTTTTTTTTTCTATGGATAGTCAATGGAGGCGTAAGAAATTCTGGTTTGTGCTGGTTTTAGCCATGTTAAAATTTTTTTTAAAAAAAGCATCAAACTTTTGAAGTAGATTTCACATTTGCCCAAAGTCTTATAAAACGGCAACATTAGCAAATTATGACAATACGTAATTATTATGAAAAATGCTATTTTGTGAGCGCTGTCCTGTTCTGCGGCGCAAGCGCAGTGAATACAGTTACGGCTGATCGCGCATGTCGTCTATGATATATCCATTGACAGCTTTCGGAAGCTGGTAACGGGAAATTTAAAAGCTAGATCATATCAGATATATTTTATTACTGTTTTTGTGTAAGTTCATTATTTGTGAAATGGTTTTATAACAAATATACGGAGGAACATTACATTTTTTACCTACTTTGTCCAAGTAACTACCGGGAGTTTGTTTACTGCTATATAGCTGTGTCTTGATAATATTTTATGTTGCAATGTTATGTATTTCTAAAGTAATCGATGGTACCGGACTGTTAAATGATTTAATGAATACGCTTCTATTTGTTTTATTAAAAATATATGTCGTAATATGTGTATTAAATGAATACAATAAAAGTACTGCATTTTTCTAAACATCTATTATTATATTTAGTTTTGTATTGTATGATCTGGATATTCATAATCTGTCATTATCAATCAAAACCATATGCAGTCATCGCTTCTTTAGAGCGATGTTTCTGCGCATGCGCCGCGGAACAGGACAGTGCTAAGAATATAGCGTTTTTCATAATAATTACCAAGTGTCATAATTTGCTAATGTTGCTGTTTTTTTCAAAAGGCCTTGGGTAAATGTAAAATCTACTTCAAAAGTTTGATGCATTTTTTAACATGGCGAAAACCAGCACAAACCAGCAAAATTTCTTACGCCTCCATTGACTTTCCATCGAAAAAATTCATGCCGATCTCTCAGTATAATTTACCACAAATAATGCTTTGCATGCAGTGAGACGAAGTACTCACTTCTACACTACAGCAACGCCATTTTCTCTCTACTGGAGTTTGAAAGCCGGCCAGATAGTTTTAAGTTTTAAACCTAAAAACCTATGTACATACATTAGATATTTATAAATGAGTATATTTAAAGTTAGATTTGTATTTGTTTACCTATAATAACCTCTAGCACTGTCCTTATATTACATTATTATTATTATTATTATTATTATTATTATTATTATTATTATTGAGCAGACGCCCTTACCCACTTTTTTTTAGAACAAAAATGTAAAAAAGTGATTTTTGCGAAATGCACGTTTGCTGTTTTTGTAGTTACATGGTTAAGACTAAACTGCTGTTGACTGTCATACCACTACAAAAGTAGGGAGCATTTAACGCTTCGTAAAGAACTTTGAACGTTGACTTCAGCAAGCAGACCACTGCAATATGCAGTATACTACATGTAGGTTACAGTCAGAGCAGTCCATAGCTGCCTTCCAGACAGGTGTCAGTCAGTGCAGTGCATAGCTACAAGTGTCAGTCAATGCAGGCTATAGCTGCAGGTGTCAGTCAGTGTAGGCTATAGCTGCAGGTGTCAGTCAGTGCAGGCTATAGCTGCAGGTGTCAGTCAATGCAGGCTATAGCTGCAGGTGTCAGTCAGTGCAGTCTATAGCTGCCTGCCAGACAGGTTTCAGTCAGTGCAATCTTTAGCTGCCTGAAATGTCCGTAATTGTATTGTATAAATTCAGGATATGCCGTATACTTTCCTATTAATTAATTATATGATATTCATACTGTAATTTGCCTGATAAACATATATGTTGTTTCAGAACCTATTAATGGATCACTACTGGATTAAATCTCTAGAAGATTCACTAAAGAAAGATTTCAGCCCAAATGTACTAAGAATATTTTACCTACTTAACAACACGTCGGAGGACGATTTTATTCTTGAACATTTGCAAATTCTTAGCTTTAATGGGGAAGGGGTTCTTTTCAGCAAAACATCAGGCTAAAAGCTGTGTTTATTATCGATGTGAGAGCTCAAACAAAGCAACAGGAAAATCACATGGGGGCCCATGCAAAACAAGAGCTAATGGTTGCAAGGCCTATATTAGTTTTACATTAATTTGTGAAACCTCTTTCAATGGATGTGTGTTGCGACTTCAACCTTTTCATAATGAGCATGATCTGAAAGATCCTAGTCAGCAAAAAGTGAATCAGATTCAGCCTGAACTACTGACAGTTGTGCATTTGGCACAAGATTTCCTGATAACTGGTGTAGCTGTTAGAGCAGCAGTGTGGGCAGAACAGCGAGGGTTTAATGGTTTACAGGCCCACTGATACATGGTCACACCCCGTGATGTTAAAGTAATTAAAGAACACTACGTATTAAGACAATACCTGGATATTGATGATTCCTCTAGTGTGGATAAAATGGTAAAAAGGCCTTAAAAATAGTGAATTATTTTATTAGCCACCAGCACGTAGTGTGTCACAGCCTCTCATACTTGTTTTGTCCACTGAATGGCAGCTTCTGCAGTTACAGAAACATGAAAGTGACATGATTTTTTTTTTAGATGCTTCATACAAAGGAGTCTCTGCTTATTCATTTGCACTGTATGCTGATTTGAAGTAAAACAGGATGTGGTGTGCCTGTTGCTTTTTTCATTTTAAGTGAAGAAATACGGAAAATCTGGCATTGTGTCTCTGCAAAGTGGGACACACCCAGGTAAGTATTTCTTTATTGAAAATGTTTTAGCATTTAGTAAGTAACTTTAATATAACTGTTGGATAGCTTATTTACTTAATTCCATGATATTAAATGTAAAAAGATCAAATGGATGTGCGCATGATTGCTTTACTGGCCCTTTGGCATACTGTGAACTGGACAGTGTCACAGCGAAGGCTGGTAACTGGCAGGCAGGAGACCCAGACACAGAAGCTGCAAGTTTAAAGTGCTAATACGCACTTTTAATAACAACACAAAACATGGGAACAAAAACAGGCACGGTGGCCAAAACAAACAGTTTAAAAAAACAATACCAAACACTTAACTAAGATGCTTTCAGGCCACGCCACCGTTTCCATGTAAACACGGCCTCATAAAACTTACCTAAACACCAATGATAATGTCTCACATATCTGAGCACCGCACAACGCAGCAACACCAACACAAACACTACCCTTCACCAACATTAATTCTAAAATTAACACACGTGATCACCCTTTTAATACTCCTGTAGCTGGAGCCTAATTAATCATTAATCATGTATTCACCCTACCACTGCCACAGCCCTCCCCTCAGGACGTGACCGTGATCAATTTTAATTGTAATCTAGTCCTGACACCTATGTGACGGTGTCGGGAGGGGAGTTATACTAGAGTACCGTTAAACAAATACATACTTAACTAAATTACATAAATAAAAAGTCACTTCATCACGTCTCTTTCATACAATACCCCCCCCCCCCCCCCCCCCCCCCCCCCCCCCCCCCCCCCCCACCCCCCCCCCACCCCCCCCAAACGCCCCCCCCCACCCCCCCTGATTTTAGAACGTGACGGCTGAAAAGGAAACCCCCCCCCCCCCCCCCCTGTCCCCCCAGAATTTGTCCCCCAACCCCCCCCCCCCCCCCCCCCCCAAAAAAAAAAAACAAAAAAAAAAAAAACAGCAAAACAAAAAACCCGATTTTACGGTAAATTTTTACAAATTTTCGATATGTAAGGTCAGGGTATGAAACCAGGATCACCCTGCTGCAGAATTGTTCCAGTTAGCCATCGTGGGACAAGATGTTAGAGGAGGAAAAATAGCTGTAAAATGTTGTTCACTGTTTTAAAATGTCGTCTCTAATGCAACAAACTAAAACCCCTATACATCACTAGTTGGATTATAATGAAAGAGTGGAAAAAAACAGGCAGAAGCTATTTTTGTATTTGAATAACTCCCAAATATTGCTTATTATAGTTGTACTCTTAGTATGTTACTTAAATTTACTAGCAAATGTGTTCTAAACTGCACTGAATGGAACATTTCCTTAAAGTACAGTATGTGTGGCAAAGTGGTTGATTGTGTACAGGTGCAGGAGTGATACAGTGCGCAATGAACAGACAAAGTACTTTTATTTATACAATCCAGGTCTTGTGGCCAAACAATGATCCCCATCAATACACCACAATGTGTAATGCACAGGGTTAAGAATAACGGGTTTGCAGTCCCAAACAATAAACACAAGTATCCCTCCCACAATGTACAAACACGGTCAACAGTCCTGGCTGAGTGCTATAGTGCTCATGGTGGGTGATACAGTTTAATGAGTGACAATAGTATAGTGCTGTTCTGGGTTTGTGCTGGCCCTTAGCGACAGCTCCGGAACGTGTTAGCCGTCTATTAATACACAAGCAACAATTATAGACAAACAAACACTCACGATAGGTTATCACAAATACTGCACGGGTCCTTCTGGATTATTTCTTGTAACCAAAGCAAAGGAACAGATTACGATTCTCCATCCCGTTTATGCTGTCACACATGACCCCTTGGTAAACGAGTGCAACTGCCTCTCCAATCTGCGGCTGTCACGTTATTTCCCTTCCAGGTCAATGTGTTCTTGCATTGGCTGACTTCCCGACCCTGAGAAAGAACTGTCAGACCAGCCTGTCCGAAGAACTCTGTTCTCGCTGCTTATTGCCCTCACAGGTCGGGCGGGAGATTTACAACCAAGATTCATTGTATTTCTGTCACAGTATGTTATACATTTATTGAGGTCAGGTGGGGTCACAGGGAACCTTTTGTGTATCTTGAAGAATTTAATGAACCAGTCAAGCTACAAGGCTAAATCCACCCCTCTTGATTGATTGTGTTCACTGTTAAATAAAACCAAAATCCTACAAGTTATATTCTACTATTTTGTGTGTGTTTTGTGCAACAGGGAGGGGGCAAGTAGATTTTTTAAGAAGGACAACTAGACTTTTCTAGCATTTTGTCCCTTGGACAAGAAGTTTCTTTTTCAAAAATTGCACAACCCTGTGAAAAATGAACAATATCATTTATATGCTGCATCTTCTATAAGACCAAAGAAAATATCTAATTCTAAATGTTCTGACAAGAGGTTTTCTTCCAGTGTTTAATAGAAGGTTTGTACGTACAGCAAAATCACGAACACAACCCATAAAATGCCATTTAAAAATGTTAAAAGCTATGTAAGAGCAACTGAAATTATAGTATGAATTATTTTAATTGTACATATTTCCATAAAAAGTAAGTGGTATTCTGCATTACGTTTTTCTACCGGTGTGGATACACATTGTTTAAGTACAGATGAATACACATTATGCATATGAAATCCCAATTCCTGGGCTGCTTTATCAAATTCTTCAGAGTGCACCTTTATGTTCTCAGTTGCAGTCCCGAGGGTTTCCCTGCAAGTAAGGAAAACATTTGAAAAATCTTAAATAGATGATTGGAGAGTTTAAGTGGTCCATACTATTTGCTTAATCACATAACACCTTGATGTATGGGAAATATAAATCTGAACTACCACATATGTAAGATGGGGTCAGGCCAGCATATTTCATGATATTTTATAAGTTTCAGTAACAGTGTTATCTGACCAAGCTACTGGTACATATCCAAAAACCAGTAAGAGTGTTTATATTTTATTTATTGAATCAGGTGATCCCCTTAAAGATTGTGATGGTGGAATACTGTTACTGAAAAAAAAAAAAAAAAAAAAAAAAAAAATGCAGGCATTTCAAAACTTGCATGAAGATAATTTGTGAGTGTGTGCCCAAATGTTATGAGGATCAGCTATAAAAAGATGTTACACACTAAAAGGGGTATCACAATAAAATAAACAAAAAACACAAGTTAAATAAGGCATATGGGTCTATCACAAAGACGGCCAGAGTGGGTGGCGTCAGACCAGAAACAGGAAAATAAACAGAGAGATGTGGAGTTTGGTGAAGCTGAGCGAATGCTTTCGCTCAGCATTTAATAAATAAACAACAGAAAATCAACGGTGGTAACAAACAAAAACACAGAGACACGGCACATTAGCCAAAATAAACAAACAAACAAAACGGACTAACAAAACATGGTGAGCAGATATTTTACTTATATTATTTATGATCACAATGATTACTTCCGTCTCCTATCCCGTTCTCCACTCACCAAACACACAACCCAGAGTGGGTGAAACATGCTGCTTTTATGCAGCTTTTCCGAGACTCGACTGCTAATCAATCATTCAGTTGGAGTCTCGGTACAACTGCACGTGAATTAATAAAGTGCAATTCCCCGTGCTCACATATTATTACTTTTTACTTGCATGTGAAGTGGTGTGCAATCGTGTTACACAGACCCGTTTA